>NC_053428.1:58070971-58172503 GCF_007990345.1 Gossypium hirsutum
TTCTTTATTTCTACTTGTGCTGAATCATTATCTAATCTATTTTCTGTTCTTATTGTGTTTTCAGCCTTTTTCTATCTTAAGGAATCAGCCACAAATCCCAATTTCTAGGGTTTTCCATACTCTTTTTGGGTGAATTAGATTGTCGAATTTGGGGAAAACTATCTTGGTGTTCAATTGGGCAGAATCACAATCTCCTTGAGGTTTCAAGAACCCTAACACTTATTTCTATTCTCAATTGATTCTTTGCTGATTGGGGATTTTATTTCAGATTTGAAAATTCAAAAATCTAATCTTTTAATTTTCTGTTTCGTTTCAGATCTAATTGTTTAGGGTTTTCGTAGGAGTTTCCCGTGACTTGGCAACTCGATCTTGGTCCGCGCGCAACCCTATATCATTTGGTATCAGATTTTGGGCGTTTTGGGTGTTCTTGGTTGATTTCTAAACTGATCTCTATTTTTTAAAGCATAAACAGCAGTTTTACCCAGAAAAATTGTTCAAAAAAATTCATTTGAGTGGGTAAACGTTGTCTGATTGATCTGAAATTTTACATACATGTTTTTGGCACTGTGATTGAATATAAAAAATTATTCCCGCAAAAAAATCAGTCAAAAAAGTCAAAAAAATCAAAAAATACGAAATTCAATAAAAATATAAAAAAAGATTCAGCGGGTTGAATTTGGTGCCCAAAATTTCCAGATCAAAAATTAAATATATAAGGACACTCCAGATTTAATTTCGTGATTTTTGGAGATCGGGAACACCTCGAACGAAGTTGTCAGTTCTCCGCAGTTTTTCGAGTTTTCTGTTTTCAGCAATTTTTATTGATTCTTAGCTGTAGGTTTTCATTTGTTTACCTTTATTCTTCCTTTACGTTATCTAACACCTTCTTGTTTCTTGTGTTAGTAGGATTTAAACGTGTGCACAACTTCTTCCTCGGTGCAACACGAATCAATTGGTGTCTCGTCAGTTTTTGGCATCCTAGTGCAAATTAGGATTCTTTGGTAGTTTGGTTCACACTCTCTAATTGGTTGATATAAACTCTGATAAAGAACTCACAAGATTGAATTCGACCTCATTGAGAATTTGAATTTTCTTTTTGAGTGATTAATGGTGAGGTTTGCTAACTTTTATTTTTGAGTGTTGAGTGTTTATTTTTACAGGTTTTGAAGATGTCTAAAGGTGATAATAATGATGCACTTATGAAAGTCCAACAACAGTTAGATGGACATACTGCTGCAATCACACAAATAAATGCTACACTTCAAGCATTGAATACTACTTTGAATGAGGTACGAGTGAATCAAAAACATCAATATCGAGATCCAATTAAGGAAGATAGGGATAACCAACCCCAAAGGCGCGGCCCTCGACGTGTCACTAGAATGGATGATGATTTTCATGATCGTGGACAATCATCTTTGGCAAAACCAAGGAGCGAGCAGCAACGAGAACATCTCTTTCATACTCGCTGCCATGTACAAGGTAAGCTTTGTAGAGTTATTATTGATGGTGAAAGTTGCTCGAACATAGCCAGCACGACGATGGTGGAAAAGCTTTGCTTAACCACTACCAAGCATCCACAACCTTATCAACTACAAGGGCTTAGCAACGAAGGCCAATTTAGGGTCACTCAACAAGTGCGCATTGCCTTTTCTATCGGTAAGTATCAAGACGAAGTTGTGTGCGACGTAATGCCTATTCAAGCCTGCCATTTGTTGCTAGGAGAACCATGGCAACTGGATCGAAAAGTCACTCACGATGGTCGTACCAATAGGTATTCTTTCAAGCATCAAGGAAAGAAACTTACCTTAGTGCCGCTCACTCCGGAACAAGTCCATGAGGACCAAATCAAACTGAGAAATTCTGTTAAAACAAGTGAGGAAAAAGAAAAAGAGAATGAAAAAGAGCAAAAAGAGATTGAGAGTGAAAAGGAATGTGAAACAGAAAAGAAAATTGAAAAAGAAGTTGAAGAAAGAAGAGAAAATGAGTTAGAAAAAGAAACAAAAGAAAAAGACGAGGAAAGGCTAGTGAGGAATGTTTCCACTAACCAAGATATGAATTTTTCTTGTGTTGCTACTTTTCAGGTTCCTGAAAGATCGAAAGATAACTTTCAACTTCAATACCTCTCAAATGAAAGACGCTTTCATACGATCAACTTAAGCAAAGATGAAATCACACTACATGATCCCGAAGGTAAGCGAGGTAAGGAAATTTTAGAAACCGAGTCCAGTGCAGATTTGAAAATTATTGATAAAACTTTTGGTGACTTAGTTCTTAAAAGATCCCATCATTTTGATCCGATTAATTGTTACTCTTCGATTGTGGTTGATAAAGTCATTACGAAAAGAAGCGTGATTTGTTATTCTCTTGATTTACCTTGTGTAAAATCCTTGAATTTGTCCAAATCTGTTTTGGAGAATAAGGTAACGAAATTTGCCAAATTTGTTTTCAATTTATATTCTTGCCTTAAACAGTTTATGTGGTTGTACATGAAGTTTGAGTTCCATTTGACAAAGGTTAACTCAACAACGGAGATTCGACTACACTATGCCCCCGATGAACGAAGGTTTGTTTTAAATGAAAAGGTAAAATCGACCCTTATTCTTTTGCTTATCGAGGTAAGATGCTTGAAACCTTTGAAACACTTTTGTACTCCTCGGATAGTGATAAAGATCGTGTTGATGAACACTTAGATCGAAACGTGCTTGACTGTCCTATTTTATTTATTTATGATCTATCTGTTTTGATGGTTGATAAAAAGATTCTTGTTTTTGATAATGCATGTGTGAGTGAATCTATAGACCGTCGATTAATGCATGGTATGATTATGCAACTCTGTGAACCATGTAAATCTTTTCAAATACCTACTTGTGACGATTATGTTTACCATTTGATTTATTACTCGCAATTTATTCATGGTTTGTGGGAACAATGTGAGACGACTGAATGCCTTAAAACATGTCCATCTTTGTTTCAAATATTTGACGAGGCAGTGGTGAGTAAATTAGATTGTTTGCATGGTAATCTAAATCTGTCCATTCACATGCGTTATACCTGTTCTGTTATGCTTATGATTGGACTACAAGCATGTTTCCGTTGCTATTTACTATCTCATGGCTATTCTTTTCAGTGGACTCAATTGTCATTAGTCCCGTTCGATAGAGGAAAGTCGAGTTCATTTGATTTTTCAGATTCGAGGACGAATCTTTTTGAGGAAGGGGGGAATGATACGAGTCACAAAAGCCCAAATTCTTGAGGGCAAGGCCCAATAAGAAGATTCCAAGCCCAATCAAGAAATCCACCCATACTTAGTTGAAAATCAGGCCAAATTGTCAAAGTGGCCCAAGTTGTAAAGTTTTATTTTTATTTATTTATTTATTTTACTTAGTTTAAATGTTTATCCAAGAGTCCCAAATAAAAGACCCTTGGCCGAATTTCCATATTAAAATAATTAGGAGTTTTTTTTTAGTTTTAGTTTTAGTGTTCTAATTAAATTAGGAAAACATTTGAAAGGCCTATTTATATGGCTTGGCCAACCACCCTACATGACATTACAATTACATTGAAAATTTCAGATTTGATTTGAGTGAAAATTCTCTTTGAGTTCTTCAAGGATTTTCTCTTGAGTTTTCTTTAGAAGTTGTTTTAACAATCTTTTTGATTGTGGGAGCCATCTTCAACCTTCTTCTTGCCATTGATATTCTTTGGAGGGGAGATTAGAGCCGTTTGAAGGGAGTTGTGAGATCTTTCGAGATTTCAAGGCTTCTTAGGACTTATCTTTTAATTTCTTACTGTCAATTCTTTCTTTATTTCTACTTGTGCTGAATCATTATCTAATCTATTTTCTGTTCTTATTGTGTTTTCAGCCTTTTTCTATCTTAAGGAATCAGCCCACAAATCCCCAATTTCTAGGGTTTTTCCATACTCTTTTTGGGTGAAATTAGATTGTCGAAATTTGGGGAAAACTATCTTGGTGTTCAATTGGGCAGAATCACAATCTCCTTGAGGGTTTCAAGAACCCTAACACTTATTTCTATTCTCAATTTGATTCTTTGCTGATTTGGGGATTTTATTTCAGATTTGAAAATTCAAAAATCTAATCTTTTAATTTTCTGTTTCGTTTCAGATCTAATTGTTTAGGGTTTTCGTAGGAGTTTCCCGTGACTTGGCAACTCGATCTTGGTCCGCGCGCAACCCCGTATCACCACCACTATGGGCCTCATTCACTAATAAGTCTCTAAAAGAACCACAAGGAATGCAAAGTTTACCTTCTTTAAAAAGAAAGCCTTCATACCTATAAAAGTTTTCAAACACACCATTCTCGCACGCAACAAAGATCTCACCAAAATCAGAATCGTTAGTGTAAGAGTCTTTTAATAAAGCAAAACCAAGAATTTTGGAATCTAAATATGACAATAGAGTGTACCTTCTTGAATGCGCATCAGCCACTATGTTACCTTTACCTTTTTTGTGTTTTATAACATAGGGAAACGATTCAAGAAACTCTACCTATTTTGCGTGACGTCGATTCAATTTGTGCTAGCCTTTAATGTGCTTCAAAGCTTCATGATCGGAGTGTATAATGAACTCCTTTAGCCATAAATAATGTTGCCACGTCTCAAGGGTTCGTATGAGCACGTACATCTCTTTATCATACACCGAATAGTTGAGTACAACTCCACTAATCTTTTCACTAAAATAGGCCACAAGTCGTCCTTCTTGTGTCAAAACAGCTTCGATTCCAATGCCTGAGGTATCACACTCAACCTCGAAGGTCTTGATACGAGCTCGCCTCTACTTGAGTTGAGTCGTATGTAGTTTGCCCGATCATTTATGAGAAGGTGTTGATTAGAATGGAATGGAGAAGTGATTTCAGGTTTGAATGAGACTTGAATGTCAAAGTTGAAGTTTGAGAAGGGTGATTAGTTTAGGTTTAAGAAAGAAGGAAGTTAGGATAGTTGGGAGGTGTTTTATGGTTTGGAAAAGAAACAAAAGTCGGTTGAATTTGAAATATTTGAAAAATGGACGAATTATGATATGGTAGGTCCTAAGAACAAGTTGAACCGATATTAGCAAATATCGACCTGAGACTTATGAGTTCTTAAGGAAGGATGGTTGAAGCGAAATGGACCTCGACCCACTATCTAGGCAGATAGAAACCTCGGTATGAAGGGGTTTTTTTTGAACGCCACACTAAAACTAGTGATAAGTTCGGTTTCGTAAAAGAAATAGGTTGACGCCACTACTAGGTAGATAAGCCAACAAAAATCTTAAACGAGACTTAGAGAAGAAAATTCTCACAAGAACAAAATTTTGGCTATATAAAATTTGGCAAAAAAAGTCCTTTACAAAGTAACACAAGCCACAATTTATAGTGAATACAAGGGATAGCCGAATAGGCTCTTGAGGTAGCTAGTTGGTTGCTGAAAATTCCAGAATTTTTGATGAAACTTCCTTGAAGTTTCTTGTGCATGGAGAACGGAAAGGGGCAGCTTCTAGATGCCTTGATTCAATAGAAAAATTGAATGAATTATTTGGGAGCTGAAATGCCATCAATAAGTTCGGCCAAATGCTTGAATTTGGAATTAATGCTATTGCTTGATTCAGCCGAATGTTCATGTGATTAAGGAGCTGTCTAGAGCACTTCAATAGTCTTAGAATGTGAACAAACCGATTTGAACAGCCACACATGTGTGAACAAACAAAACCGAATAGCCCTTGGTGTGAAAGGAATAATCGGGTGGGTGTGAACAACCTTAGTTTGTCTTGGGCAGCCAGTCGGTCTTCTTGAAGAGTTGTAAGGTTTGGCCGAATGGTCACTTAGGGGACACCAAACATCAGCACACCAACTTTAAATCATCCATGCACCTATGCCGTCTAAGGGGTAATGTACCTACAACATTTAATTCAGCAAATTAAATCCCTTTTAGACACATTAAATTCGGCAACATAAACAAATAAATCTTGCACCATAAATTAGGCTGGACATAATTAATCTTTGTAATAGTTAAGACATATTTAATTGGTCCTAATTAATTAAGTTCTTAATTTAGAACATAATTAAAACATGTCCAGATTATGACAAATTAATTATTAAAACTAAATAACTAATAAAACTAACAGCATGATACGAGCACGCCCCGCGAACTTCATCGAGCAAGTCTGTCAAGCCGAGCATTGACATGTTGGCAAGCTGATCCCAGCTCGTTTCCAGCTCCACGAGCTCCGTCTAGCTCAAATCCAGCTTATTCAAGCTTGATCCAACTTGCCTGAGCTAAACCGAGCTCACTCCTAGCTCATATTTAGCTCACGAGCTAAACCTTAGCTCAACTTCAGCTTAGGAGTTTAGCCTCAGCTCAACTTTAGCTCACGAGCTAAAACTTAGCTCATTTTAGTTTAAACTCGATTTTTTCTTTAATACATTAAATAAAATTTGCACATATTCATTTAAGCATTAAACTTGTCTTATATTAATATTTGTTATTAATATATCATTGTCATTATATAAATTGATTATGTTCACATAGCCGAATTAATGCATGACATTATGTGTTCACATCATGCCGAATTTATGAGTGTTCATGAGATGTCTTAATGACTTGTTTATTTCATGTAGGTACATTCCTTTGGACGGTACAATGTATGAATGAAGAAACATCTCTTTTGGGCATTCCACACTCATGAATGAAGAAGTATTAAATGCTGGTGCATGTACGGCTAGATGCAATGTTTCTACAAATTCATGCATGTGTCGAATGCATGTATGGACATTAAAGGCTAGTCCATGAATGGATCAAATGCATGGGATGATAGAATGCATGAATGGCTTAAGTGCATGTATGGTGGCTGTCTCTTAACTTTCCAAGGCACTTATTCGGCCAAGAAGTAGCTGCTAACTAATTCTATGTTGACCATAGAGCTCCTTGAGCATGTTCACACTTTGAATTGACCTATAGGCTACTACACATGCATGGATGGGTTCAAGAACGTCCAAGGGAAGGAATTAACTCAATAATTCAACACATTGATTGAATTAAGTGCTTGCACAAAGGGGAGAACGAATTTACTAGGTTCATGCTACCATTTATGAACTTACATGCCATTAAAGTGTTTAATTATGAAGATACATGGTCCATACAAGTGCATGAACGTCCCAAGGAGATGAATGCAACCTTTTGGTGCACATACAAGTCACTTGAAGCCTTTCTTTATGACTAAGCATTCATGCACAAACTAAGGGGGAAGAAAGTGTCCATTCAGCTAGTGCATGAATCTGTCGAATTTATGAACTATTTTAATACATTAGTGTGAACGTTTTTATTATTGTGTGAACACCTAGATGCCGAATTTGAATGGTCATCTATGTGCCTATAAATATTTGTTTTCTTTCATTTGTAAAGGACTTTTGACTTTTGATCATTTGAATGAACTTTGTTCAAAGAGTGAGTTTTCTCCTCTCTAAATTCGTACGAGTTTCGATCTGACTTATCTAGCGTGCTAGTGGCGTCTATCGTTCTCTTTTGAACTTATCACCTTGCTTTGGTGTGGCGTTCAACCTTCTACAATTCCGCAATCCCACCTTGAACCGAATAGAAATCGGGGTGACACTTTGATACGGCCACGCCTCGGGCACACTTTTGGACCAGCTCCCTAAGCATCGCTTGCAAATCTATGCAAAGTGAAATAGTTCAATTCCTTTTCGTTGAGCTCCGTTTAGCTCGTTTCCAGCTCACTCGAGCTCAAGTCAGCTCAATCGAGCTCAATTTAGCTACAATTCAGCTCATTTATTTTATTGGTTGAATAATTAAAGTATTTATTAACTTAGTTTAAGTTATTACAGCTCATAATTATGTTTTGATTTATTTCATGTTTTTAAAGTTGTCTTAGCCGAATTTAATATGTTTAGCTTAAGACTTTATTAAATTTGTCTATTTTAAATTTATGTGTTAATTAATATATCTATTTTTAATTAATTTGTTCATGTTTCATGTAGGTACAGCCGAATGTGGAGATTCATTCAAGCTAGGTGCATGAACGTCTACTTACAATGCATGATGTGGGAACACAATTAAAGATGATTCATGAATGGGCTGGTTCAATGAACGTAAGGATGATGCATGAATGAGTTAATACAATGAATGGAAGAATGCATGAATATTCACTTACATGCATCGATTGCTGTCCATTGATCTCCTAAGTACCTATTCGGCCAAAAGGCATCTCTTGGAGTGTCCATTCACACCTTGGCCGAACCTAGACATGTCCATTGCTCTCCCATACATTCACCAAGCCTTCAAGTTTATTTCCTTAGCCATGAAGCTGCCCATTGAAGTTCCATTCAGCCGAATTTGGACATAGCCTTTAAAGATACATTTCTAGATTAGTTTTACACATTTAAAGCCGAATTACTTAGTCTTTAAGCTTGTTTAGTATGACTATTCGGCTATCACCTGAACTCTATAAATAGTTCATTTCTCTTTGTAAAAAGGTTACAGAATTTGATCAATTAAACTTAATAGAACTTTTGTTCTTGTGAGGTTACCTCCTCTCTTCTTTCGTTCGAGTCTCAAAGCGACTTATCTAGCTTGCTAGTGGTGTCAATCCGAACTCCATTGAACTTATCACCGAATCGGTGTGGCGTTCAACCATATTTTTATACCTTTGGTTCTTACCTCTATATAGGTATTGGGTCAAGGTTCGCTTCTATCCTTCCACAAATTTCACCTTAAGCAATATAAGACTCGGGCAATACTTGTTAGTATTGAACATTCTTGACGTTTAAGTTTTATTTTTCCATCTCCATCAATTACATTTTTCTAACCTACCTTGTTTCTATTCTAAACCGAATTTATCAACACCAAACCACTCATCTAAACCCTCTCAAAGCTTCCGCAACCCTTAGCCTAAATCACCCAATTTTGACAACTCCAACTACTCCTCGTAGACGATCGGGCAATCAAGTGAATCGACTCAATCAACCGAGCCGGATCACATCATTTGGTATCAGAGCTACTAAAACAAGGAGTGCCGACGTTCGTAATAAGGCCGCAAGTAGGTTCGAAACGTAAAAAAAATCAAAAAAAAATTTGAGTTGTAATTTAATTTTTTTTCCCTTGTATTTAGCTTACTATTGTATTGGAGTAACAAAAAAAAATCAAAAAAAAATCGAAAAAAAATTTGATTGAAAAAAAAAATTCAAAAAAAAAAGTGAAAAAAAATCGAGCAAAAAAAAAAGAAAAGAAAAAAAAAAGGTGAGCAAAAAAAAATCAAGTTAAAAAAAAAGTGAAAAGTCTTGCGAGTTTTTATATTTTTTTTTATTTTTTTTTTCTCTCTTATTTGCTCCGATCATCAAGTTTCCCTTCCTACCATTATTTACCCATCCCAACGCCACACTTAGCCTTGATTTTATTTTGTTTAGCCTACCCTACACCCACATCATTCCTTTGTAACCTATTTTGAAACCGACCCTCAAGCAGCAAATTAAGTCTATCGAGACGAATTACGAAATTGTGAGACGAGGTCGAGAGGTAAAAGGCACGTGTGTTTTTACATCAAAGAAAAAGCCTAGAAGAGTGTAAACACGAGTGGAGTGTTATCCAATTTTCATTGTGAGTGAAACGTGAGATTTTTTGTGGTGAGGTATTTACTTTTATTTTAATTATTTAAAAAAAAAATGTCACAAGAATTTTTCGAATCAGATTTCCAATATTTGAAGCAAGAGATACGTAGAATTGTGAAATCAAATTTTGATAAATTGCATGATCGATTGGATCGAGTGGAGGAAAGAGCCAGACGAAAACAAAATCCACCAAGTCGAGAAACGGAGTCGAGATCATCACGGCGATACGCGTCCAAAGACTACTCGCTAAGAGATTCTTATCGGGATTCCTATTCGTCAAGGAATTCAAGATGCGACAACCTAGAGCTTGCAACTTCTCGACATGACAAACGAGAGAGGATGAGTTATTCATCGTATGACTCAAATAAGTCCTTCCCGGAGGATTGTTCCCGAAGAAATGGACGAGAAGCCTATGAAAATATTTTCTCTTCCTTCGGGGCAAATGATTATATTTTTGATTCTTTCGTGTCGACTGCACATTGTAATGAAATCGAAAAAGCGAGAGAAAAAGAAAATGAAGAGAAAGAATTCGAAAAAGAAATTGAGATTGTACAAGAGTACGAGCGAGAAAAAGAAATCGAAAGAAAAGAAAAAGAGATTGAAAAAGAAAAAGAAATCCAAAAAGAGAGTGAGGTCGAAAATAAAAGTGAAAATGAGAGAGGAAATGAAAAGAGAAAAAGAGAAGTTGAGATTAGAAAAGAAACGAGAGAAAAAGAGATAAACGAACCAGAAAAAGTGAGGAGCATTTCGACTAATCCATATGAAACTTGTTCTTGTTCTGTTTCTTCTTTCCAGGTGCCCGAGATATCAAACGATAATTTTCAACTTCACTACCTTTCCGATGAAAGACATTTTCATATGGTCAGTATAGGTAAGGTTGAAGATGAAAACCTGCCTCAAGAGTTCAAAGGTAAGAGAGGTGAGGAAATGTTAACGATCGAGTCACGACCCCCAGGTTTGAAAATTGTTGAAATACTTTTTAGTGACTTAATTTCTAAACGCTCTCCTTATTTTGGTCTGATTAATTGCTACTCCCTGAATGTGGTTGATTTTTGTTCCAATCAACAAACCAAAGGTTTAATTTTGCGTGATGACGGTTTTTCACGAAAGGCGATTAAATTCTTCATTTGTGACAATTTTGTGCACCAATTAACGCTTTGTGGAAAATCCATGAATTTGTGCAAGTATGAATTGATGAATGTAAAAAGTTTTAATTGTTTGTCCCTGTGTATGCAAAAATCCCATTGGTTTAACGTGTTTGGTTTAATGAAATTTTTGCTACATTTTGGCATGAATACTCAAAATCAAGTTTTTAAACCCGGAATCTATTTTGGTTCGTTTTATGGGAAAGTCAAGCTTCATCAATTTTGTGTGAACAATTTCTATTGTTTTGATAATTGGGTGTTGAATAAGGAACTGAGGTATGAAAAATTTGATTTCAATTTAAATTCATTCCTTAATCCATTTTGTGGTTGTATTTGAAGTTCGCATTTCATTTCGTTAAGGTTAATTCAGCCACAGAGATTCGACTAGACTACATTTCCGAGGAGAGAAGATTTATGATGATTGACAAAGGTAAAAATGATCCTTGTTTTTCCATCCCTCGAGGTAAACAAGGTATGATTTACGATAACTTTAAAATTTCTCTGCCCTATTCGGTTGGTAATAAAATTTTTGTTGAAGAATTGGTTGTTGCAAGGAATTTAAATTGTGATGTGTTTAACTGTTCAGCTTTATTTAAAAATGATCTTTGTTTTACTACTTTTAAAGGTAAGGCTCATGAACTTTTTGAAACATCGTTGTTCTCTTTAGGTGGTGCCAAAGATTGTTTTGTTGATTTGATTCGTTATTCACATATTGGTTATGACTTGTGGAAACGATTTGAGACATTTGAATGCCTTAGAACATGTTCATTTTCGTTTCGAATAATTGACGAGGCATTAACGAGTACATTAGTTTGTTTGCATGGTTGTGAACATGTTGTTTTGCATCCGTCCACTCCCATGGGATTTTCTTATTCTATTTTGCTTGCATTTGGATTACAAATTTATTTGAAACCATTTTTGTTAACTCATGGTTATTCCTTTCAGTTGTCCCAATTCCAATCCATCCCGTTCGACCGAGGAAAGCTAAGTAAAAGTTGCTGCGATCGAGTGAACCAATGGCTCGATTTGGGGACAAATCGCTTTAAAGAGGGAGGGGATGATACGGCCACGCCTCGGGCACACTTTTGGACCAGCTCCCTAAGCATCGCTTGCAAATCCATGCAAAGTGAAATAGTTCAATTCCTTTTCGTTGAGCTCTGTTTAGCTCGTTTCCAGCTCACTCGAGCTCAAGTCAGCTCAATCGAGCTCAATTTAGCTACAATTCAGCTCATTTATTTTATTGGTTGAATAATTAAAGTATTTATTAACTTAGTTTAAGTTATTACAGCTCATAATTATGTTTTGATTTATTTCATGTTTTTAAAGTTGTCTTAGCCGAATTTAATATGTTTAGCTTAAGACTTTATTAAATTTGTCTATTTTAAATTTATGTGTTAATTAATATATCTATTTTTAATTAATTTGTTCATGTTTCATGTAGGTACAGCCGAATGTGGAGATTCATTCAAGCTAGGTGCATGAACGTCTACTTACAATGCATGATGTGGGAACACAATTAAAGATGATTCATGAATGGGCTGGTTCAATGAACGTAAGGATGATGCATGAATGAGTTAATACAATGAATGGAAGAATGCATGAATATTCACTTACATGCATCGGTTGCTGTCCATTGATCTCCTAAGTACCTATTCGGCCAAAAGGCATCTCTTGGAGTGTCCATTCACACCTTGGCCGAACCTAGACATGTCCATTGCTCTCCCATACATTCACCAAGCCTTCAAGTTTATTTCCTTAGCCATGAAGCTGCCCATTGAAGTTCCATTCAGCCGAATTTGGACATAGCCTTTAAAGATACATTTCTAGATTAGTTTTACACATTTAAAGCCGAATTACTTAGTCTTTAAGCTTGTTTAGTATGACTATTCGGCTATCACCTGAACTCTATAAATAGTTCATTTCTCTTTGTAAAAAGGTTACAGAATTTGATCAATTAAACTTAATAGAACTTTTGTTCTTGTGAGGTTACCTCCTCTCTTCTTTCGTTCGAGTCTCGAAGCGACTTATCTAGCTTGCTAGTGGTGTCAATCCGAACTCCATTGAACTTATCACCGAATCGGTGTGGCGTTCAACCATATTTTTATACCTTTGGTTCTTACCTCTATATAGGTATTGGGTCAAGGTTCGCTTCTATCCTTCCACAAATTTCACCTTAAGCAATATAAGACTCGGGCAATACTTGTTAGTATTGAACATTCTTGACGTTTAAGTTTTATTTTTCCATCTCCATCAATTACATTTTTCTAACCTACCTTGTTTCTATTCTAAACCGAATTTATCAACACCAAACCACTCATCTAAACCCTCTCAAAGCTTCCGCAACCCTTAGCCTAAATCACCCAATTTTGACAACTCCAACTACTCCTCGTAGACGATCGGGCAATCAAGTGAATCGACTCAATCAACCGAGCCGGATCGCATCACACTTTTAGTGTTGAATCGTTTCTGGTGTTTAAGCTCATTTATCCATTCCACCGACTATCCTAGATTTTACCCAACTATAATATCTTTTTACAAAACCGAGCCTTCATTTATCAACTTCCATTTTTCTTATTTTTATACTTAAATCGAGCCTACTACCCTTATAAATTTACCATCACCTTAGCCAACCTTTAAAACCATTTGAAAGCTTCCGCATCTTTAGCCTTATTTCATCCTATTTCCGATAACTCAACTATTCCTCGTCGACGATCGGACAATCAAGTGAATCGACTCAATCAACCGAGCCGGATCACATCATCTGGTATCAGAGCTACTAAAACGAGGAATGCCGACATTCGTACCAAGCTCGGAGTAGGTTCGTAACGTGAAAAAAAATTAGGTTGTAATTTTTTTCTTCTCTTCTTCCTTTGTATTTCAGCATATTGTAATTGAAAAAAAATCAAAAAAAAAAAAGAGAAGAGGAAATTTGAAAAAAAAATTCAAAAAAAAAATTTTTTTTTGAAGAATAAAAAAAAAAGTGAAAAGTCTTGTGAGTTTTATTTTGCTTCTTGTTGCTTCCAAGCATCCATTCATTCTACCATTCCCTCTACCCCTCCCAAAACGCCACACATACTTTGATTTTTATTTTCTTTGTTTAGCCTACCCTACACCCGACATTATCCCTTGTAACCCATTTGAAGCCGACCCTCTAAGCCGCAATAAGTCTTCTTGAAACAAAATACGAATTCACGAGAGTGAGACGAGCGGAAAAAGGCACGAGCGGTGAGTACATTAGAGCGAGCAAAAGCCATTAGACAAGTGTAAACACGAGTGGAGTGTTATCCAATTTTCTTTCCGAGCGAAATTGTGAGGTTTGTGGTGAGGTACTTCATTTTTTTTTATTTTGTTTTGTGATCTAACATTTTCTTTTTAGCAACAAAAATCATGTCATACGAAGAGTTCACCGAATCGGAATACCAATATTTGGTTCAAGAAAAGCGAAGAAGGGCGACTAAACGAGACCAAAGTGATCGAGTTTCTTCAAGTCGTAAAACGGAACCAAGAACCCCACGGAGATATACCCCCGACTACTACTTAAGAAAAAGTTCCTATCGTGATTCCTTTTCGCCATCTACTACGAGACAAAGAGATTTATACTATGACGCATATTCATCAGCGAATTCGAGAAGTGACTTCGATCGAAAGTCCTTTTCATCAAGAAATTTGAGAAGACGAGAAGCCGATTACGATTTTGATTCATTCCAAGATGGCGTTCGAAGAGAAAGACATACTCCTACTAGATCTTCAAAGAAATCTTACTCGGAGTATTCTTCACGAAGTTTTGATTGTGAATCATATGCAAATAGTTCTTCATCTTTCGAACAAGATTTGTATTCTTATCGTTCTTTTGTACATTCTTGTAAAGAGAAAACAAAGAAAAGAAAAGAAAAAGAAAAGGCAAGAGAAGAAAAAGAAAATGAAATAAAAAGAAAAGAGAGGCAAGAGGCAAGTAAGAGAGAAAATGAGTGAATCTTGAGAGAACTTGAAAAAGCCTTTGAAAAAGCCTTTGAAAAGCAAAAAGAAAATGAAAAAGGAAATGAAAAGAAATTTGAGAGTGAAAAAGAAGATGAAAAAGAAATTGAAACAAAAGAAACGAGTGATCCAGAAGAAAAAGAATCGAGTGAGAAAACAAGTGAGCAAGTGAGGATTATTTCCACTAACCCACCTGTTCGATCTTCTTGTGAGTTAACTTTTCAGGTTCCTAGAAGTTTGTGCGACCAATTCCATCTACATTACCATCCAAACGAGAGGTGTTTTAGGTTGTTCGAAAAAGGTAAGTTCGCGAATGACTACCACCCACTTGCGATTGAAGGTAAGGAAGGTAAGGATTCTTTGTTTATCGAATCAAAGTCACTTGATTTGGATAATTTTTGTTCACTTACTGTTGTTAACGATTTTGTTTTAAAAGGTGCCATATACAGTTTTTTTTATGACGATTACTACATTGGCAAATTTGTTGACAACATTGGATTAGTTTTCCCTAAGCAAATTTTGAACATGTTTGATCAAAGTCTGTCACGTAAAAATTCTCATGTGTTTGACCCTGCACACTTTTTGAACTCATGTGTTAAATCTTTATGTTTAAATATGCCTGCTCAATTGATTTGTGATCAATCTGCCTGTTTGAAAAGTTGCATGTTCGTTAAAAATTCTTTGTTTGGCATCCATGTTAAAAGATCTTCACATGATATGTGCAATTGTGTTCTTCATGAACAATCTTTGAGTTTTTGTGCGAAATTTCCATGTAGTGATTTGCATTCCCGATTAATACTATTGAAGTATGAACCTTTGCATTTTGGTATGCTCGGTTTTGTCAAATCAACATGTGTGTTTAAACTAGTGAAATATAATTCGTGTGGTGAGTTGATTATATCTTCTTCTAATATGTTGCTTGTTGGAATTCCTAATCAAGTTCGTGTGTTCAAGCCTGGTATTTGCTACATGAATTCATTTTATGGAAACATTAAGCGCTTTGCATCATTTACATTGAAATTATGTTTGCTTGAAGTTCGAATTTTTGATAAGAAGGTGAAATTCAATGATTTGGGTTTCAATTTTGATTCATTTATTAATCACCTTGTTTGGCCACATTTGAAATTTTCGTTTCATTTCGAGAAGGTAAGGCCAACCTATGTTTTTGGAATTGAATCAAATTTCCATGGTAACTTTCCTTTTCCATTTAAGTCCATAGTTTTCGATAATACTAACCCGTCTTATTTTTGTGAATTCCACCCCTCGAGGAGCAAGACATGTCATGGTGCGTCACCACCTATTCAAATTTATCGAAGTAATAGGTTTGTCTTACGTTATCTATCCAAAGAGAGAAGATTCATTTTGACTGAGAAAGGTAAACCCAATCCTCAATTTTCTTCTCTTCATATTCGTCAAGGTAAGTCATCTGAAAATTTTCAAATATCTTTGCTCACTTCGATTGAAGTTGAAAATTCCATTGATTGGTTGTTTGGAAATTATTTATACTTTGATGTGATGGATTTTTCCTTTTGGAATTGTGATGATGTGATTATTACGTTGGAATTTGGAGAATCCCCTCATGTTGCTCAAAAACGAAAGGAAGAATTAGCATACCTTTGGCCATGGCATACCTTGCATGAGCAAGACAAAGGACCAAATGAGTTACTATATTCGATTAAAGAAATTAAAATGTTTTGGATGAGGAATAATGTGTTTAAGTGCCTACCATCGTTTTTAACCAATTATCCCTTGATCCAACTTAGTTTTCATGTTTGTAACGATGGTCTAACGAAACTCTTTGATAAATTTATGTATGCTTGCTTTGTCCAATTGAGATTTTTGGCATATGTTCGATTGAATGAATATTTTATGAACTATCGAACACATTTGAATTTGACTCCTTTGAGTTTCTTTTTATTGGCTGTGGTAAGAATTTTTCAGGTTTGTGTGACATCTTCCATCCCATTTGACCGAGGAAAACCATGCATGAGTCAAAGTTCTCCCATGGAAAAACGGCTCGACTTGAGGACAAGTCACCTAAAAGAGGGGGGAATGATACGAGCACGCCCCGCGAACTTCATCGAGCAAGTCTGTCAAGCCGAGCATTGACATGTTGGCAAGCTGATCCCAGCTCGTTTCCAGCTCCACGAGCTCCGTCTAGCTCAAATCCAGCTTATTCAAGCTTGATCCAACTTGCCTGAGCTAAACCGAGCTCACTCCTAGCTCATATTTAGCTCACGAGCTAAACCTTAGCTCAACTTCAGCTTAGGAGTTTAGCCTCAGCTCAACTTTAGCTCACGAGCTAAAACTTAGCTCATTTTAGTTTAAACTCGGTTTTTTCTTTAATACATTAAATAAAATTTGCACATATTCATTTAAGCATTAAACTTGTCTTATATTAATATTTGTTATTAATATATCATTGTCATTATATAAATTGATTATGTTCACATAGCCGAATTAATGCATGACATTAATGTGTTCACATCATGCCGAATTTATGAGTGTTCATGAGATGTCTTAATGACTTGTTTATTTCATGTAGGTACATTCCTTTGGACGGTACAATGTATGAATGAAGAAACATCTCTTTTGGGCATTCCACACTCATGAATGAAGAAGTATTAAATGCTGGTGCATGTACGGCTAGATGCAATGTTTCTACAAATTCATGCATGTGTCGAATGCATGTATGGACATTAAAGGCTAGTCCATGAATGGATCAAATGCATGGGATGATAGAATGCATGAATGGCTTAAGTGCATGTATGGTGGCTGTCTCTTAACTTTCCAAGGCACTTATTCGGCCAAGAAGTAGCTGCTAACTAATTCTATGTTGACCATAGAGCTCCTTGAGCATGTTCACACTTTGAATTGACCTATAGGCTACTACACATGCATGGATGGGTTCAAGAACGTCCAAGGGAAGGAATTAACTCAATAATTCAACACATTGATTGAATTAAGTGCTTGCACAAAGGGGAGAACGAATTTACTAGGTTCATGCTACCATTTATGAACTTACATGCCATTAAAGTGTTTAATTATGAAGATACATGGTCCATACAAGTGCATGAACGTCCCAAGGAGATGAATGCAACCTTTTGGTGCACATACAAGTCACTTGAAGCCTTTCTTTATGACTAAGCATTCATGCACAAACTAAGGGGGAAGAAAGTGTCCATTCAGCTAGTACATGAATCTGCCGAATTTATGAACTATTTTAATACATTTGTGTGAACGTTTTATTATTGTGTGAACACCTAGATGCCGAATTTGAATGGTCATCTATGTGCCTATAAATATTTGTTTTCTTTCATTTGTAAAGGACTTTTGACTTTTGATCATTTGAATGAACTTTGTTCAAAGAGTGAGTTTTCTCCTCTCTAAATTCGTACGAGTTTCGATCTGACTTATCTAGCGTGCTAGTGGCGTCTATCGTTCTCTTTTGAACTTATCACCTTGCTTTGGTGTGGCGTTCAACCTTCTACAATTCCGCAATCCCACCTTGAACCGAATAGAAATCGGGGTGACACTTTTAGTGTTGAATCGTTTCTGGTGTTTAAGCTCATTTATCCATTCCACCGACTATCCTAGATTTTACCCAACTATAATATCTTTTACAAAACCGAGCCTTCATTTATCAACTTCCATTTTTCTTATTTTTATACTTAAATCGAGCCTACTACCCTTATAAATTTACCATCACCTTAGCCAACCTTTAAAACCATTTGAAAGCTTCCGCATCTTTAGCCTTATTTCATCCTATTTCCGATAACTCAACTATTCCTCGTCGACGATCGGACAATCAAGTGAATCGACTCAATCAACCGAGCCGGATCACATCACAGCAACTTAAATGATTTATTCCAGCATAATAAATGCAATAGTGAAATGAGCTGAAACGAGCTCGTTGAGGTAAGTTAAGTTGAAGTTGAGCTGATTTGAGCTGATTTGAGCTGATTTGAGCTTGAAGGAGTATGCATGGTTTGCTTGGCTTGCTGGTCCAAGAGCTTTCAAGAAGTCCAGCAACGGTTTCACCCCAAACTCTATCAACTAAGGCTGTTGTTGCGTCTTTGAATCTCTTTGCTCGAGCTCAGGTGATCGGTCCTACGGGCAATTCGAGAGGATCTTCATTGGCAGCCGACAACTCGGGAGGTGTGGTCATATCAGGTCTTCAAGAAATTTGGAAGAGCAAGTAAGGAGCGTTCTTGAATGGCCTTGATCTTTTCTTAGTCTACCTCAAGACCTTCTGCGCTAACCACAAATCCTAAAAAGACAACTTTATTAGAACAGAAAGAACACTTTTTGAGGTTAGCATATAATGTTTCTTTATGTAAAACTTCTAAAACAGATTTAAGATGCCTTACATGATCTTCGATGGATTTGCTATATATCAATATGTCGTCAAAATACACAACACAAAACTTACCGATAAAAGACCTTAACACTTAATTCATTAGCCTCATAAATGTGCTAGGGGCATTGGTTAGTCCAGAAGGCATGACCAACCATTCGTACAGCCCATGCTTGGTCTTAAATGCCGTTTTCCACTCATCACCTTCTCGCATCCGAATCTGGTGGTAGCCACTTTTTAGGTCAATTTTCAAAAATACCTTAGCTCCACTGAGTTCATCAAGCATATCATCAAGGCGAGGAATTAGATGACGGTATTTGATGGTGATCTTATTTACGGCTCGGCAATCTACGCACAGTCGCCATGTTCCATCTTTTTTCGGTACTAGTAAAACAGGTACAGCACAAGGCCTTCAACTGACTTGCTATATATCAATATATCGTCGAAATAAACAACATAGAACTTACCAATAAAGGGCCTTAACACATAATTCATTAACCTCATGAAAGTGTTGGGGGCGTTGGTTAGGCCAAATGGCATGACCAACCATTCATACAGCCCATGCTTGGTCTTGAATGTCATTTTCCACTCGTCTCCTTCTCGCATCCTAATCTGGTGGTAGCCACTTTCTAAGTCAATTTTTGAAAATACTTTGGCTCGCTGAGTTCATCAAGCATGTCGTCAAGGCGAGGAATTGGATGACGGTATTTGATGGTGATCTTGTTTACAGCTCGACAATCTACGCACATTCACCATGTTCCGTCTTTTTTTGGTACTAGCAAAATAGGTACAGCACAAGGACTAAGACTCTCGCGAACGTAGCCTTTTTCCAACAGATCATTGACTTGCCGTTGTAGTTCTTTAGTCTTTTCCAGATTAGCTCAATAAGTAGGACGATTTGGAGCAGTAGCTCTCGGCACAAAGTCTATTTGATGTTTAATTCCACGAAGTGGTGGTAGACCATTCGGGACTTCCTCTGGAAAAACATCTTTAAAATCCTACAACAAAGACAAAATAGAAAAAGGTAGGGTGTCGAGTAATTCATTAGTAGAAAACAAGTTTTCCTTGTACATGAGTACAAGAACAGGGCGCTTCATTACTAACACTTTTCGACTATCACTAACTTTTGCAAAGACACTCATTTTTTCAATTTCCTTCTCTTTTTCTTCTTTTTCTTTGTTGATTTTCTTTTCGCTCTCTTTTGTTTTCTTTTTCTTAGTTTTTTCTTCTTTTATTTTTTTACAATCTTCTTTTTCTTTCTCTCTCATTTGTTCAACGGATGCCTTCAACTTCAATTGGTCATCGTAAACTTGTTTAGGAGTTAACAGTGCCAACCTAACATTCTTTCCCATAAACTTGAAAGTATACCGATTGGTATACCCATCGTGTAGCACTCGCCGATCAAACTGCCACGGACGACCAAGGAGTAGATGGCCCGCGTGCATCGGAACAACGTCACATAATATTTCATCCAAGTATTTTCCAATGGTGAAAGAAATGAGTACTTGCTTGGTCACTTTAAGTTCTCTGCCATCGTTGAGCCACTAAAGTTTATAAGGGCTCGGATACTTGGTAATTGGCAAACCAAGCTTTTCAACCATCATCGTACTTGCTACATTTGTACAACTGTAGCCGTCAATGATCACACAACAAAATTTTCCTCCTACTTGACATCGGGTATTGATACGAGCACGCCCCGTGAACTTTATCGAGCAAGTCTGTCAAGCCGAGCAATGACATGTTGGCAAGCTGATCCAAGCTCGTTTCCAGCTCCACGAGCTCCGTCCAGCTCAAATCCAGCTTATTTGAGCTCAATCCATCTTGCCTGAGCTAAACCGAGCTCACTCCTAGCTCACTTTCAACTCACGAGCTAAACCTTAACTCAACTTCAGCTTAGGAGTTTAATCTCAGCTTAACTTTAGCTCACAAGCTAAAGCTTAGCTTATTTTAGTTTAAACTCGGTTTTATCTTTAATGCATTAAATAAAAATTTGCACATATTTATTTAAGCATTAAACTTGTCTTCTATTAATATTTGTTATTAATATGCCATAGTCATTACATAAATTGATTATGTTCACATAGCTGAATTAATGCATGACATTAATGTGTTCACATCATGCTGAATTTATAAGTGTCCATGAGATATCTTAATGACTTGTTTATTTCATGTAGGTACATCCCTTTGGACGGTACAATGTATGGATGAAGAAACATCTCTTTTGGGCATTCCACACTCATGAATGAAGAAGTATTAAATGCTGGTGCATGTACGGCTAGATGCAATGTTTCTACAAATTCATGCATGTGTCGAATGCATGTATGGACATTAAAGGCTAGTCCATGAATGGATCAAATTCATGGGATGATAGAATGCATGAAGGCTTAAGTGCATGTATGGTGGCTGTCTCCTAACTTTGCAAGGAACTTATTCGACCAAGAAGTAGCTGCTAACTAATTCTATGTTGACCATAGAGCTCTTTGAACATGTTCACACTTTGAATTGACCTATAGGCTACTACACATGCATGGATGGGTTCAAGAACGTCCAAGGGAAGGAATTAACTCAATAATTCAACACATTGATTGAATTAAGTGCATGCACAAAGGGGAGAACGAATTTACTAGGTTCATGCTGCCATTTATGAACTTACATGCCATTAAAGTGTTTAATTATGAAGATACATATTCCACACAAGTGCATGAACGTCCCAAGGAGATGAAAGCAACCTTTTGGTGCACATACAAGTCACTTGAAGCCTTTCTTTATGACTAAGCATTCATGCACAAACCAAGGGGGAAGAAAGTCTCCATTCAGCTAGTGCATGAATTGCCGAATTTATTATTGTGAACGTTTTTATTATTGTGTGAACACCTAGATGCCGAATTTGAATGGTCATCTATGTGCCTATAAATATTTCTTTTCTTTCATTTGTAAAGGACTTTTTGCCAAAATTGTTAATGAACATTTTTTCTTGTGAGGTTGCTTCCTCTCATATCTCGTACAAGTTTCGAAAGACTTATCCGGCTTGTGCTAGTGGCGTCAATCGTCTTGTTTGAACTTATCACCAATCTTGGTGTGGCATTCACCTATCCATCTATCCATCTTTTCACCTTAACAATATAGGAATCGGGGTGACACTTCTTAGTGTTGAATCATTCTTGACGTTAAGTTCGTTTTCCATTCCCATACTTCGAATTATTTTCTTATTATTCCAAACCGAGCCATTTAACCATCATCCATCTTTGCTACTAAATCGAACCTATTACTAAATTCACCCTACTTTGAAACCTTCCGCTTACCCGTATCTTTTCATTCATTTCTAGTTCTAAAACCCGAAGCACGAACGACTCTCTCGAACGACGATCGGGCAACTAAGTGAATTCGACTCATCATCTCGAGCCGGATAACATCAGTCTCCCTTCTTGAACCGTTTAAAGCTTAGAAGATAAAGGGATTGGCTTCCAAAAAGTGAAGGGAAAAAGAGGGTTGCTGGTCAATAAAGAATCGGCACCACCAAGCTTCACAGGTTCAGCTTTTTCAGCTTTTCAGCAGGAGTGGAGGTAAGGAAAGAAGTAGTAGATGACTGGAAGGGAGTAGTGAACTGGTTTTGGAGAAAGAAAAGGAAGAAATATGATGGATGGAAGGGTGGTAGGTCGGCTAGAGAAGAAGGAAGAAAGAAAAGACTAATCCTATGGTTTACAAAGAAGAAAACGACACAACAAGCTCCCAAATGCCGAAATACTAACCTAATACCCCTCTACCGAAATCCCTTCTCTAATCCCCTCTATTCAGCCAACTCTATCTCTCTCTCAAATCCCTAAAATCTCTCCCCTTATCACTCCTTAATCCATACGTTTGACTGATTCAAACTCTCTCCCACAAAGTTCCATTCGGCTACAACTCCTGCAAGCTCAAAGCACAAAAATAACATCACATTTGCCATCACAGGGAATCGAACCCAGGTTTTCCCCCAACCACTTACACGCCACCTTTTTAGCACCCTAGTGGCATCACTTAACCACTCTGCCAGAGGCTCTTTTGTGATACATTCTACCCACAATTTTTAATAAGACCACCTATCCAAAGCCCCTAACTTCTTAAGCCCAAAATTCAAAAATTCTACCAGGTTTTGGCCATCACATGGGCCTTCCATAAGCCTATTTATACACTCCAATTATGAATTTCACAACCAAATATCAAATTTTAGAAACTTTACCAAAAACTCGAGAATCACGAAAAAACCTGAAAATCAGGATGTTACAGTCATGCCGTGAACAAAATCACGATTAAATATTGTCATCCAATACCGCGCCTAGACGATATGCTCGATGAATTAAGTGGTGCTTAGTTCTTCAAAATCGACCTCAAAATGGTTACCATCAAATACGGATGCGTGAGGGAGATGTGTGGAAAATAGCATTTAAAACTAAACATGATTTGTACGAGTGGTTGGTAATGCCATTCGGTCTTACTAACGCTCTTAGTACCTTTATGCGTTTAATAAACCATGTTCTTCATGCTTATATTGGTAAATTTTGCATGGTCTATTTTGGTGACATTCTTGTTTATAGTAGATCCTTAGATGATCATTTGATGCATTTACGAGATGTTCTTGATGTATTACGAAAGGAAACTGATGTGATCCGGCTCGGGATGATGAGTCGAATTCACTTAGTTGCCTGATCGTCATTCGAGAGAGTCGTTCGTGCTTCGGGTTTTAGAACTAGAAGTGAATGAAAAGATACGGGTAAGCGGAAGGTTTCAAAGTAGGGTGAATTTAGTAGCAAAGATGGATAATGGTTAAATGGCTCGATTTGGAATAACAAGAAAATAATTCGAAGGATAGGAATGGAAAACGAACTTAACGTCAGGAATGATTCAACACTAAGAAGTGTCACCCCGGTTCCTATATTGTTAAGGTGAAAAGATGGATAGATGGATAGATGAATGCCACACCAAGATTGGTGATAAGTTCAAACAAGACGATTGACGCCACTAGCACAAGCCAGATAAGTCTTTCGAAACTTGTACGAGATATGAGAGGAAGCAACCTCACAAGAACAAATGTTCATTAACAATTTTGGCAAAAGTCCTTTACAAATGAAAGAAAAGAAATATTTATAGGCACATAGATGACCATTCAAATTCGGCATCTAGGTGTTCACACAATAATAAAAACGTTCACACTAATGTATTAAAATAGTTCATAAATTTGGCAGATTCATGCACTAGCTGAATGGACACTTTCTTCCCCCTTGGTTTGTGCATGAATGCTTAGTCATAAAGAAAGGCTTCAAGTGACTTGTATGTGCACCAACATGTCATTGCTCAGCTTGACAGACTTGCTCGATAAAGTTTGCGGGGCGTGCTCGTATCAGAAACTTTATATGCAAATCTCAAGAAATGGACATTTTGTTCTAACAAAGTCGTTTCCTTAGGATTTATCGTCAGCTTGCAAGGACTAGAAGTCGATCAAGAAAATGTGAAAGCCATCCGAGAGTGGCCTAGACCAACCAGCATAAGCCAAGCACGAAGTTTCCATGGCTTGGCGAGTTTCTACCGTCGCTTCATTCTGAATTTCAGCACATTGGCCGCACCTCTCACTAGCGTGATCAAAAAGAATTCAGCCTTTTTTTGGAATGAGGAGCAAGAAAAATATTTTATTTCACTTAAAGACCATTTAACTAACGCCTCATTACTCGTATTACTTGATTTTGATAAAATGTTTGAAATTGAATGTGATGCCTCAGGTATTGGGATTGATGCTGTGTTGACCCAAGAAGGAAAGCCCGTGGCGTATTTTAGTGAAAAGCTAAGTGGCGCATCGTTGAATTACCCAACATACGATAAGGAAATGTGCACTTTGATCCGGGCATTGAAATGTGGCAACACTATTTGTGGCCGAAAGAGTTTGTCATCCATTCGAACCATGAAGCACTCAAGCACATCAAGGGCCAACATAAGCTAAACAAAAAACGCATAAAATGGGTAGAATTTCTTGAATCCTTCCCTTATGTTATACGGTATAAAAAAGGTAAGGAAAATATTGTGGCCGATGCATTATCTCGTCGTTATACTTTGTTAAATCATTTGGACTCAAAATTGCTTGGTTTTGTGTTTTTGAAAGATTTGTATATCTCTGATGCTGATTTTGGGGATGTGTATAAATTGTGTGAACATGCTGCTATCGATAAGTTTTTCAGGTTCGATGGCTTCCTTTTTTGAGAAGCTAAGCTTTGTATCCCGCAAAGTTTCGTGCGAGAGATGCTCGTACTCGAGGCACATGGTGGTGGCCTCATGGATCATTTTGGCATTGCAAAGACCTTGCTATGCTGTAAGAACATTTCTTTTGGCTACAGATGAAATGGGATGTCAAGAAAATATGTTCATGATGTGTGGCTTGTAAGAAAGCAAAATCAAAGGTTAACCCACACTGGCTTTGATACGATCCGCCTCAAGGTGAGTCGAGTCGTATGTGAGTTTGCCCGATCGTCTACGAAGAAGTAGCGTTGATTTGTTCAAAAGGATGTTTTAACAAAGTTTTTGTAGGTTTGGTTATTGATACGATCCGCCTCGGGGTGAGTCGAGTCGTATGTGAGTTTGCCCGATCGTCTACAAAGGAATAGCGTTCGATTTGTTCAAAAGGATGTTTTAACGTAAATAATGGCGGAAGCTATGTAAAAGGATTCAAAGATGGGTTTATGGATATGAAGTTTATGTAGATGGGTTTATGGATATAAAGTTTTTGTAGGTTTGGTTATAATGAAACGAAAAGATAGAATGGAATGGAAATGAAAATGATCTCAAAAACAAACACGAACCAATATTAGAAAATATTGACCCAAATGTTTACAAGTTTTCAAGGTGGTCAGATGGAGAATATGAGAACCTCGACCCGCTACTTAGCAAAGTAGGAACCTTGGTATGTTTGAACGCCACACTACGAGTAGTGATAAGTTCAGTTTTCAACAAAGAAAATGGATGACACAACTAGAACACTAGGTAGCCAACAAATCTTTGAACGAAAACAGAGAAAAGTTTGTCTCACAAATTTGGCAGAATATCATTAACAAAAATGTCCCAAAAAGTAGTCCCACAAAAGGCTTGGTTACAAGAATTTATAAGGCTAAAATGAGCTAGCCGAATGGTCACATAGTAAAGTGCTATTAAAGGGCTAATTATAAATTAAAGACTTTTGAAATTCTAGAGTCAATAACTCCTCTCTTCAACTAGCTGAATTAATGTCCTTAAAGGCTTGAAAAATGACTCTTGATTTTCCCTTTGGCTAGTTGAATAGACTCCAGCCACTTTAATGAATTTTGCAATGCATAAATTGTCCATTAAGTAGCAAAAAAAAACGTTGGGGTATTTGAACAAGCTGCTACCAGATTTTAAAGGACATGAAATGCTCCTTTAAACTCTCTTTTAATGATGCTTAATGCTTCCTTTATAACAGCCCCCTCTTTTGTAACCAAAATAACTTGAAAACTCTCCTTTATTGAATGCGTAATAGCCTTTGTGAATTGAAAAGTCACCTGCAATTAAAACATATGTAACCGTCACATTTATTCAATTATTAAGCTTTAAACAAATTAACAACTACGTAAATAAATGAACACACACTTATGCATCATTTATTTCAACAACTAGTTAATTAAAAGAAGTATTTAATGAACTTTAACTCATGCACCAATAAATTAACCTAATAACTAGATTAATTAAAGAAGCAACTCATTAAATTAAATTCATCAAATAAACTCATTTAATTAAACTAAGATGAGTTGTATTAATGACCAGCAACTCATTTATTAAACTAAGAGGCTTAAATGCAAGTATTAAAATGCAAACTAAATGCAAAGCTAAAAGAAATAAATAAAAGTTCAATTTAGTTGGAACGGGTTCAAGGAGCGGAAATTGAGCTGAAATTACTTTGCAAAATGTTGCAAGGACACTTTATTAAGCTGGTCCCAACTCGATCTATTTCTCCAACCAAAGCCTCGCCCCACACTTGATTAACTAAGGCCGAAATGGCCTCCTTGGATTGCTTAGCTCGAGCTCGCGTAATTGGTCCTTGAGGCAGCACCATTGAGTCCTTGCTCGAACTTGATGCACTCCAGGTCGCGATCGTATCATTCCCCCCTCTTTTAGGCGACTTGTCCTCAAGTCGAGCCGTTTGTCCACGGGAGAACTTTGACTCATGCATGGTTTTCCTCGGTCAAATGGGATGGAAGATGTCACACAAACCTGAAAAATTCTTACCACAGCCAACAAAAAGAAACTCAGAGGAGTCAGATTCAAATGTGTTAGATAGTTCATAAAAAGTTCATTCAATCGAACATATGCCAAAAATCTCAATTGGTCAAAGCAAGCATACCTAAATTTGTCAAAGAGTTTCGTTAGACCAACGTTGCAAACATGAAGACTAAGTTGGATCAAGGTATAATTGGTTGTAAACGATGGCAGGCACTTAAACACATTATTCCTCATCCAAAACATTTCAATATGTTTATTCAAAAATAACAATTCATGGGAATTGATACGACCATGCCCCAGGCACACTTTTGGATCAGCTCCCTAAGCATTGTTTGCAAATCCATGCGAGCTGAATTAGTTCAATTTCATTTCGTTAAGCTCCGTTTA
This sequence comes from Gossypium hirsutum, assembly GCF_007990345.1. NCBI lineage: Eukaryota > Viridiplantae > Streptophyta > Magnoliopsida > Malvales > Malvaceae > Gossypium > Gossypium hirsutum. The sequence continues at coordinate 58,098,711 of NC_053428.1, forward strand.
GCTCGTTTCCAGCTCACTCGAGCTCAAGTCAACTCACTCAAGCAGCCAATGAGCTTATTTTTAGCTTTCTTTAGCTTGCATTTATTTTGCTGAAATAAACCATTTAATTTGTCATTAGTTAAATTAGTTGTTTATCTTAAGTTAGTTAATTTGTTAAAATCTGGACAAATAATTAATTAAGTGTTTTAATTATATCTAAATTAAATACTTAATTAATTATGATGTTTTAAATATGTCTAAAATTGTTAATATGTATGGCCAAATTTAATGTGCAAATTATTGAGTTCATATGCTGCTAATTTAATGTGTTTGAAATGCATTTAACTTGCTGATTTAATTTGCTGCAGGTTCATGAACGGATTGGTGCAATGTATGGGAGTGTGCATGCACAATTGAGGTTCAATGGATGGCATTTAAAGGAGCACATGCATTTGGAACGTTCATGCAAGAGGGAGTTGCTGAAAGTTCATTATTTGAAGATTCATGGATCATATTTATGGGGGAAAATACATGGGACGTTTCATGCATGATTCATGCATTTTCAAGATGACCATTCAAGTATTTTAGGCACATTAATGCCTCATTAAAGAGCTGCACATTCATGGAATTATGGAGATTCTTCAAGGCTAAGGATGCATGAATGCATCAAGTGAAGCATCATGATGGTTCGGCCAATTCATGTACCATCTTCAAGCATGAACTGGATTTTAATGCTATTTGTGTGAACATGTTAAATACCTGTGTGAACAGAATTTAAGTTAGTGTGAACAACATAGATGCCGAATATCAATAGGAATTTTAGGCTTATAAATAGCTTACTTGTTTATTGTAAAAGGTTACAGAATTTGATCAATTAAACTTAATAGAACTTTTGTTCTTGTGAGGTTACCTCCTCTCTTCTTTCGTTCGAGTCTCGAAGCGACTTAACTAGCTTGCTAGTGGTGTCAATCCGAACTCCATTGAACTTATCACCGAATCGGTGTGGTGTTCAACCATCTTCCTATACCTTTGGTTCTTACCTCCATATAGGTAACGGGTCAAGGTCCGCTTCTATCCTTCATCAAAATTCACCTTAAGCAATATAAGACTCGGGGCAATACTTTTTAGTATTGAATCATTCTTAAAGTTTGAGTTCTTTATCCATTTCCATTTATCTATCATCTTTGTAACTTAATTCTTTGTTAAACCGAACCTATCTTTCATCAAACCAAAACCCATCCTTTGAACCCATTTTGCCTACCTTCCGCTTATAAAAATCATCTAACTCCATCTATCTACAAAATCGAACAAACTTCTCATCGACGATCGGGCAATCAAGTGAATCGACTCAATCAACCGAACCAGATCACATCATTTTCAGGTTCCTAAAAGTCTGTGCAACCAAATCCAACTCCGATACCTTCAAAATGTGAGGCGTTTTCAGTTGTTTGAAAAAGGTAAGTTCGTGGATGACCGCCACCCATTGGAAATCGAAGGTAACGAAGGTAAGGAATCTTTGTTTATCGAGTCAAGGCCGCCTGATTTAAAAATTACTCATAAAGGTTTTGATGGCATAACTTTTGAAAAATTTCCATCTTTTGATTTGGCTAATTGTTGTTCATATATTAATGTTAACGATGTTGATTCAAAAGATGCCATGAAGATTCCGTCTTATGACATGTTTTATAACGACAATTCTGTTGATTCTGTTGGATTGGTTCATCTTGTGCAAATTGTAAATTTGTGTGATAGTAGTTTTTCACGTTTTGATTTGTTTGATTATAAAAATTCTTTGAATTCATCTTTCTGTTTAAACGTGCCTATTCAAATGATTTGTGATGGATTTGAATTTTTGAAAGGTCGCATGATCACAACTTCTTTGCTTGATATATGCGTTAAAAGTTTTTTGCATGAAATAATTGATCTGTTTGACTTTGTTCTTCAAGATAAACCTCTGAAATTTTGTGCAAGATTTCCATGCTTTGATCTATCTGTTCGAGTAGAAATTACGATGCAAGATTGTTCGAATATTTGCATGTTTAAGTTTCCTTTGATTTACTTCCATGATAACATGTTGCATCGTTTCTTTGGTGATAAAATGAATATGCTTGGTTGTGCCAATTTTTCAAGTCTAATTGAATGAGTGAAATTTGAATCATGCAATGAGTTGATTATATTTTCCTTATTTAACATGTTGCTTGTGATGTGATCTCAATCGCATCATGTTGTGGCACCACTCGTTGCTATCATGATTGGCCTAAACACGAGGGCCCCAAGTGCAAGATGAAGCTCAATCTCAGCTCAACAAGCTCAATCTTAGTTTTTCCCAGCTCGATTTAGCTCACATGAGCTTAATTTATCTCGTTTGAGCTCAATTTAGCTTACTTTAGCTCGTTTGAGCTTGGCTTAAGTTTATTTCAACTCATTTATTTTAATGTCTGAATAAATTAAGTAATTTATTAATTTAGCTTAAATTACTACAGCTCATAATTATGTTTTGACTTATTACATGTTTTAAATGTGTCTTGGCCGAATTTAATATGTCTTGTTAAGACTTTATTAAATTTGTCTAATTTAATTTATGTTTAATTAGTGTGTCTAAATTATATTAATGTTTGTTCAGCTGAATTTTATGTGATTTAATTTTGGTTCATGTGTTTTTGTAGGTGAGTTGAATTTGGAGAGTAATTAAACAAGGTTCATGCATGATAGGTTCAATGTATGGGACGGTGCATGTAAGGCCTCTTTCAATGAATGGTGGCTGATCCATTTGGCTCCCCAAGGCACCTATTTGGCCAAAAGGTGTCCAGCAACTTAAAGCACAAGCTTGGCCGATCGTATTCCCAAGGCAGCATCTAAGCCATTCACACCTCAATTTGACCAATCAGCTCCTATACATGTATGGGTGGATTCATGAACGTCCAAAGGGAGGGAATATTACCTTAATTCATCACATTGAATGTATAATGTGCATGTACAAAGGGGAGAACGAATTTACAAGGTACATGCTTCCATTCATGAACCAGCCCATCATTAAAGTTTTAATTAAGAGAGATGCATGACCCATGCACCTAGCATTCGTCCAAGAGGGGTTGGATATGAATTGAAGATGCACATTCATGGAACAAGGAAGCTTTCTTATTGGTTAAGCATGCATGAACGGGTTTTGGGAAGAAACATGATTATTCAACCATGCATGAACTTACACTATCCATGAACAGAGATTTAATGCTTGAAGTGTGAACATTTTTAATTGTTGTGTGAACACATTAGTAGCTGAATTTTAATAGGCATTAGAGAGCCTATAAATAGTTTATTTTGTTTATTGTAAAAGGTCACAGAATTTGATCAATTAAACTTAATAGAACTTTTGTTCTTGTGAGGTTACCTCCTCTCTTCTTTCGTTCGAGTCTCGAAGCGACTTAACTAGCTTGCTAGTGGTGTCAATCCGAACTCCATTGAACTTATCACCGAATTGGTGTGGCGTTCAACCATCTTCCTATACCTTTGGTTCTTACCTCCATATAGGTAACGGGTCAAGGTCCGCTTCTATCCTTCATCAAAATTCACCTTAAGCAATATAAGACTTGGGGCAATACTTTTTAGTATTGAATCATTCTTAAAGTTTGAGTTCTTTATCCATTTCCATTTATCTATCATCTTTGTAACTTAATTCTTTGTTAAACCGAACCTATCTTTCATCAAACCAAAACCCATCCTTTGAACCCATTTTGCCTACCTTCCGCTTATAAAAATCATCTAACTCCATCTATCTACAAAATCGAATAAACTTCTCGTCGATGATCGGGCAATCAAGTGAATCGACTCAATCAACCGAGCCGGATCACATCATTTGGTATCAGAGCTACTAAAACGAGGAGTGTCGACATTCGTATCAAGCTCGAAGTAGGTTCGTAATGTAAAAAAAACCAAAAAAATCAAAAAAAATTTGAGTTGGAATTTAATTTTTTTCTCTTCCTTGTATTTTGTTTACTATTGTATTGGATTTAAAAAAAAAAGAGAAGAAATTCAAAAAAAATTAAAAAAATTGAAAAAAAAAAGAAAAAAAAGAAGTGACAAAAAAATCAAGTTAAAAAAAAGTGAAAAGTCTTGCGAGTTTTTATTTTCTTCTCTTATTTACTCCGATCATCAAGTTTCCCTTCCTACCATTATTTACCATCCCAACGCCACATTTTAAACCAATTTTCTTCTTTATTCAGCCTACCCTACACCCGACATTATTCCTTGTAACCCATTTTGAAACCGACCCTCAAGCAGCAAATTAAGTCTATCGAGACGAATTACGAATTTGTGAGACGAGGTCGACTGGTAAAAGGCAAGGCAAGAGAGCGTGAGTTCATTCGAAAAAAAAGCCTAAAAGAGAGTTCAAACACGAGTGAGTGAATTTTTCTTTTTGAGCGAACTTGAGAGATTTGTGGTGAGAATTATTTTTCTTTCTAATTTAACTTTTGTTTTATAATATTTTGTTGAAGCATGTCTGAAGAATTTTCTAAATTTGAATTCCAAATGTGGAGACAAGAAATGCAAAGGATAATGCGATCTGAATTTCGACAATTCGACAAAGATAAAGAAGATTTGACACCTACTATCGTTGACATCAAGATTAGTGCAATCCTTCAAAGATTGGAAAATGAACCACAATGTGAAGATATGTTTCACACGCGTTGCCGTGTCCACGATAAAGTTTGTTGCCTCATTATTGATGGTGGAAGTAGGTCAAACATGGCTAGCATTCGAACGGTAAAAAAACTTGGCTTGGCCACTACCAAGCATCCACGACCCTATCAACTGCAAGGACTTGGTGTTGAAGGCAAATTTGAAGTTACTCAACAAGTGCGTGTTGCATTTTCCATCGGAAGATACCAAGACGAAGTCCTTTGTGATGTTGTGCCTATTCAAGTTTGCCATTTGTTGCTAGGAGAACCATGGCAATCAGATCGCAAGGTCATTCACGATGAACGTACCAATAGGTATTCCTTCAAGCATCAAGGAAGGAAAATCACTTTAGCGCCGCTCACACCGGAACAAGTGCAAGAAGACCAATTCAAAATGAAGCAATCCATTGAGCGAGAAAAGGAGAAAGAGATTGAAAAAGAAATTGAAAGAAAACAAAAAGAAAACGAAAAAGAAAAAGAAATTGCAAAAGAAAAAGAAATCGAAAAAGTGAGAGAAAAAGAAAATGAAGAAAAGAAAATTGAAAAAGAAAAAGCGAAAAAAGAAATTGAAAGAGAGCTTGAAAAGAAATCAAGTGAAAAAGAAAGAGAGTCTATAAAAGAAACGAGTGAAGTGAGTAATCACGAAAAAGAGAGGAATTCTTTTGCTAACCCCCTTTCGAAATTACCTTGTGATTTTTCTTTGTTTCAGGTTTGCAAGATTCCATCCACGGATTGGTTCCAACTTCATTACCTTTCTACCGAGAGACGTTTTCAATTGATTGAAAGAGGTAAGTTGGAAGATAAAAATGATTGTCACATTTCCAATGGTAAGCAAGGTAAGGGTTCCTTGTTGAGCGAGTTTCAACTCATTTACTCACATGTTTATGACAAGATTGCTGAAAATTGTTTTTGCGAAATTGTTTTCCCCATTGAATTGGTTAATTTTGTTCATCTATTATTTATGATTTTGTTTCAACTAGTGCTTTGAAAAGTTTTTTCTATGATAAGTTTGTTGCTGGCAATTTTATTGAAGGCGTTCGATTAGATCAGCATGAACAAAGTGTGATAGTGTGCGATAAAGATTATTCACATACAAAGTTCGATTTGTTTGATTATCATATTCTGAATGATGGTGATTACACCTTCCATAGTGGTAAGAAGTGTTTTCCTATTGATGAGTATGGTATTGGCAAGAATTTTACTGAAGTACGAATAAATCCGCACAAAAAAATTTTGAACTCTTGTGATAAAAAGTTGGCATGTGAAACACCTAGTCTACTTGTGTGTGGTGATAATTTGAATTTTCTATTTTTTTACGTAAATTCCCCATGTTTGAACAAGTCTATTCGAATGAGATTTACGATGTATGAATGTTTGAACATATGCATGCCCAAATTCTTTTTGTTCCACTTGTGTGAATTGTTGGTAATTAAGAAATTCACACTACATTTTGGAACGAGTGAACAATATCGTGTGTTCAACCCTGGAGTTCGCTATTCTGGTTCATCTTTGAGAGAAGGCAAGCATTGTAAATTTTGTTTGAATGACCAAGTAAACAATCGTTGCTTGTATGATGCTTTGTCACTAAGTTTGAAAACGAGACGTGTGAATCTTGTTGGCTTGTTAAGACAAAATCAAATTTTTGATTGTAGAGAATGTTGTTTATTTTTGTTTAACAGAATCAAGACATATGAATATTTAAAGGCATGCTTGTTTAATTTTCTTTTGATCCGAATATGTGATAAGACGATGGCATGTAAAATGGTTAGTGCATTTGACTTTGAAGATGGTGTCTCAAATCTGCCTTGCTATATAAATTTTGCATGTTTAAGTAAGATTGATCGAGTGGAACTTAGATTACATGATCATTTGGAGGACTCCTTGATAAATTTTGATTATAAATTTGATTTGATTTTGATGCATCCTTTATTACCAAGTATGGAAAACCATTGTGAACAGGTAAGATCCACTTCTACATTTGATCCCGGCATTGGATTATGCATTCTAATTTTGAATAAGATTCTGAAAAGATCGTTTGAGTTTATAAATTTTAGTGTCACTAATTCGTTCCATTTCTATGTAGGTGATACTTTGGAATGGTTTCCTCCTAAAGAGGGAAGGCATGGAACTAAATCATTTTCTTTTCAAACCATTTGTGGTTCCTGGAGTTTTAAAAACAATTGATACAGCCACGCTTCAAGTCCAACCTAGCTCGAGCAAGGAGCCTTTGGAGCTTCCTCAAGGTCCAATCACCCGATCACGAGCTAAACAATTCAAGGAGGCTGTTTCGGCCTTAGTAGATCAAGTTTGGGGCGAGACTTTGGTTGGACGCATTGACGAAGCTTGGACAAACTCGATGAGCCTTCCTTGCACTTTAATACGAGCTGAATTAACTTCCATTTCAGCTCAATAAGCTCGACTTAGCTCAACTTCAGCTCAAACATTTTCAATTCAGCTCAATATCAACTAGACATTAATTTAATAGCTGAATATTTATTTAAGTCGATTCAATTAGTTTATTACAGCTTATTAATATGTTTGTTGCATGTTTTTAATATGTCAAGTTTTATTACATGATTTAAAATTGCTTTAAAGCTGCCAAATTTAATGAGCTGATTTTAGTGTCATTGTTGACCGAATTAATGTGTCTTGTTTTTATTCTTAATTTAGTTCAGCTAAATACCACATTAATCTTAGTTCTTCCTATTTTTGTAGGTTGGCCGAATGTGGGGGTTCATTTAGCAAGGTGAGCCGAATGTGGAGATTCATTTAGCTTGGTGCACGCACAATAGATTCAATGAACCTGGAGATACATGCATCAAATTGGTGAGCTGAATTTGGCATTCCTAGGTGACTATTCAGTCAAGAGAGCTAATGTTTCCAACTCCAAAGCTGTCAATTAATCCTTTCACATTTGCTGGATGCATCTTGGCTTTTCGGTTCCATGTGTTCACACTCTATGACTCTTCAATGTTGAGCTTTCACACTTAAATTGGCTGCTCATTACCCTCTTAATTGCTGGTCACTTTTCAGCCAAAAGTTGCAACATAAATGAGCTAATTTATGCCCATTGGCCGAACCTAGCTATCCAAGCATCATCCAAATTTTTCCAAGTCCAATGCTTCATCTAGAAGGTGTCTAATGGAGCTCCATGTTCAACCGAATCTAGCTAGTTCATTTAAGTGATTCATTTGCTTAATTTTTAAGGAATGTAAGTGACCATTCGGCTAGCTTAGGTGTTGCTTATAAATAGCTGAAATTTTACTTTGTAAAGGACTTTTGACATTTTAATTAGCGAATTGCTGCCAAATTTGTGAGGCATTTTCTCTCAAATTTCGTTCGAGACCCGTAAGACTTATCTAAGCTTTTAGTGGCGTCTTTCCAAGTCTTTTCCGAACTTATCACTCCTAAAACCCGAGTGTGGCATTCACCTTTGATACCTTTGGTTCATACTTTACTAAGTATCGGGTCAAGGTCCTTATCAACCATTTCCAATTCAATTTGGTCCTATAAGTTTCGGGTCGACACTTTTCTTTAGTGTTGGTTCACTCTTGACCTTTTTGAACCATTACCATTTCGTACCAAATCCTTTACCATTTAGTACCAATTCCCAAATACCAAAACATACCAAAACCAAATACCATTTTCTAATTAATCTTAAACCGAACTCGACCATTCTAGTCATACCATTTCGACTTAAACCAAATCCATATCCAACTTTGCACGGACTTACTTTACTTCTTGAAACTCAATTATATTCTATCTTCTTCTCGTCTATTCTACTTCTTCGTTTACGATCGGGAACTAAACGACTAGGGTTCAACTACTAAACCGAGGTCGTATCATTTGGTATCAGAGCTGGTAAAAACGAGAAGTACGAGCACTCGAAGTCAATCTGAAATAGGTACGTAAAAAAAAAAGAGTTCGAAAAAAAAATTTTAAAAAAAATTGCATACGGTTTAGCTGCGGACGAAAAGAACGTGAAATATCCGTAAAAAAAAAGTCTGGAGACACTTCAATAGAAATTTTTCCAAAATCTCATTATACACCCTTTTATATCCCCTGTAGTGAAATTTCACGCAATTAAAAAAAAATCGATATAAAAAAAAAAGTGTTTCGAGTTTGTAAGTTTGGCATTTTCTTCCATTCATCTTCTAAGCCACACTTAGCCTAAAGCCTTTCTTGTTTCTTTTAGCCTACCCGTAACCTAACATCAATCCCTTGTAAAGCCATTTGAAGCCGACCCACTGAACTAAGACTAAGTCACTACGAGTTGCTTACGAAATCACGAGAGGAAAGTAAGTGGTAAAAGGCACGAGAGGTACATCAAGTTAAAAGCCGAAATTGAGTGAAACACGAGTGGAGTGTTTATTCTTTCTGTGAGAGATTTTGTGAGGATTGTGCTGTGAGGTTTTTATTTACATGTCTCAAAGTCCTGAACGAAATATGGCGGAAGGAGGTGGAAGGCAACCAATCCGAAACATTGCGCCTGGAGGAGGTGGAGTGCCGGATTTGGCTCAACAAGCCTTGTTACGAGAAATCCAACGCATGATCCGAGGTGAGTTAGAATCTATTAACGAACGGTTGGATCGAGTTGAATTGGGAAATCAACGAGAGCGTACACCCCAAGGGCCGCAGAGAGGGCGAGACCAATTGGAAATCAATCAAGACGACCTATATGATCTGAATGAAGTCGAAAGTGATCAAGGATCAAACATAAGTGAAGGACGAAGAGGTCGAAGGAACCGAGGTAATCGGAATCAAAGACGTATGGATGACGACTTAAGGAACATTAAACTATCCATTCCATCCTTTCAAGGAAAGTCTGATCCGGAAGCTTACTTGGAGTGGGAAAAGAAGATTGAATTGGTCTTCGATTGTCACAACTATTCCGAGATCAAAAAGGTGAAGTTGGCGGCCATAGAATTCTCCGATTATGCTATGATATGGTGGGATCAACTCACTACGAGCCGAAGAAGGAATGGGGAACGACCAATATCCACTTGGGCCGAGATGAAGGCCGTGATGCGACGTCGTTTCATTCCCTCCTACTATCATCGGGAACTCTATCAAAAGCTTCAAAATCTCACTCAAGGTTCAAAGAGTGTTGAGGATTATTTCAAAGAGATGGAGATCGCAATGATCCGAGCCGATGTCCAAGAAGATCGTGAAGCAACAATGGCGCGATTCCTTGCTGGTCTCAACCGAGATATCGCTAACATTGTGGAACTCCAACATTATGTTGAGATAGTGGACATGGTACACATGGCCATTAAGGTGGAGAAACAACTCAAGCGAAAGAGTACCACTCGAAGTTTTCCTACCCCAAGCACAACTAGATGGGGGCAAAGTTCGAGTAAAACTAATCCACCAATCCGTGCCAAAGAGCCAATGGTGCCTACCAAAGCAAACAAACCTATGGGCGATACGAGCAAAGGTAAGGCAACCGATTCATTTGCTAATCGTTCAAGAGATATTAAGTGTTTTAAGTGCCTGGGAAGGGGCCATATTGCAAGTCAATGTCCCAACCGCAATGTCATGGTGGTTCGAGCAAATGGAGAAATCGAATCGGAGGAGGAAGATCTTGAAGACGAGCCCAAAATCGTTTCTGAAAGCGATGAAGAAGTTGAACACGCTCTTGATGGAGAACTCCTCGTTGTTAAAAGAAGTCTAAGCATCCAAAGCATCGACGATGAACAACAACGAGAGAACATCTTCCATACTCGTTGTCAAGTACAAGGAAAGCTATGTAGTGTCATCATCGATGGAGGAAGTTGTACGAACGTCGCAAGCACTCTCATGGTGGAAAAATTAAATCTACCAACCACCAAGCATCCAACTCTGTACAAACTTCAATGGCTCAACGATGGAGGAGAGTTAAAGGTGACAAAGCAAGTTCTAGTCTCCTTTTCCATTGGAAAATATTCCGATGAAGTGCTTTGCGATGTTGTTCCGATGCACGCGGGTCACTTGTTATTGGGCCGTCCATGGCAATTCGATCGTCGAGTTATGCACGATGGTTACTCAAATCGATATTCTTTCAAGCATCTGGGGAGAAATGTAACCTTAGCACCATTGACGCCAAAGCAAGTTTATGAGGATCAACTTAAGTTGAAAAATTCTGTAGATCAAATGAGAGAAAAAGAAAAGAGCGAAAATACAAAAGAAAAGAAAAATGATAAAAAAAAGAAAATTCAAAAAAGAGAATGAAAAGAGAGCGATAAAAGAAAAAGAAGAAAAAGAAAAAGTGAGTGAAAAATTGAATGTCTTTGCAAAAGCAAGTGATGTTCGAAAAGCGTTTTTGGCAAAACAATCGATCCTTGTACTTATGTATAAGGAAAATTTGTTTAATACTAACGACTTATCCGGAGATCCCCTTCTTCTGTTTTGTCTCTCTTGCAGGATTTCAAAGACGTTTTTCCGGATGAAGTGCCAAGTGGTTTGCCACCACTTCGTGGGATTGAGCACCAAATCGATTTAATGCCCGGAGCTGTTATTCCTAATCGGCCAGCATACCGAACCAATCCCGAAGAAACCAAAGAGCTTCAACGTCAAATCAACGAACTCATGGAAAAGGGCTATATTCGAGAGAGCCTTAGCCCATGCGCTGTACCGGTTTTGTTGGTACCAAAGAAGGACGGAACATGGCGCATGTGCGTCGATTGCCGTGCCGTAAATAAAATCACCATCAAGTATAGGCATCCCATACCGCGTTTAGATGATATGCTCGATGAGTTAAGTGGTGCCAAGTTATTCTCAAAAATTGATCTCAAAAGCGGATACCATCAGATTCGAATGCGCGAAGGTGACGAGTGGAAAACCGCTTTTAAAATGAAACATGGTTTGTATGAATGGTTGGTAATGCCATTCGGCTTAACCAACGCCCCTAGCACTTTTATGAGACTTATGAACTATGTTTTACGAAATTTCATTGGTAAGTTTTGCGTTGTGTATTTTGATGATATCCTCATTTATAGCAAATCGATGGATGAGCATGTAATTCATTTGCGAGCTATTTTGGAAGTTCTTAGAAAAGAGACTTTGTATGCTAATCTTAAAAAGTGTACATTTTGTTCTGACAAAGTTATCTTTTTAGGTTTCGTGGTTAGCTCGGAGGGCCTCGAAGTAGATAGCGAAAAGATTAAGGCGATTCAAGAATGGCCGAGACCGACGAGCATAAGCCAAGTGCGAAGCTTCCATGGCCTAGCAAGTTTCTATAGGCGATTTGTACCCAACTTTAGCACGTTGGCTGCACCGTTGACAAGCACTATCAAGAAGAATTTGACTTTTCATTGGGGCGAAGAGCAAGAAAATTCTTTTAATATTATTAAAGATTGTCTTACTAAAGCTCCGTTGTTAGCACTGCCTGATTTTTCTAAAACATTTGAAATTGAGTGTGATGCCTCAGGTGTTGGAATAGGTGCCGTGTTAACTCAAGACGGGAGGCCGATCGCTTACTTTAGTGAAAAGTTGAATGGTGCCGTGCTAAACTACCCCGTTTATGACAAGGAGATGTATGCACTTATCCGCGCTCTCGAGACTTGGCAACACTATTTGTGGCCGAAGGAGTTCGTGATCCATTCGGATCATGAAGCGTTAAAGCACATTAAAGGACAACACAAATTAAACAAACGCCATGCTAAGTGGGTAGAGTATTTGGAGTCATTTCCCTATGTCATTAAGTATAAAAAGGGTAAGGAAAATATCGTAGCTGATGCTCTTTCAAGAAGGTATACCCTTTTGTCGTACTTGGACTCTAAACTGCTTGGTTTTGCATTGTTAAAAGACTTATATCCTGCTGATGATGATTTTGGAGAAATATTTGTTGCTTGTGAAAGTGTTGCTATTGATAAGTTTTATAGGAGCGACGGATTCCTTTTTAGAGAAGGAAAATTATGTGTGCCGCGGAGTTCCATACGAGACCTATTAGTACATGAGGCGCATGGCGGAGGCCTTATGGCCCATTTTGGCGTTGGGAAAACCTTAGCAACCCTCCAAGAACATTTTTATTGGCCGAAAATGAAAAGGGACGTTGAACGAGTGTGTGCACGATGTGTGACGTGCAAGAAGGCCAAATCCAAGATTAAGCCGCACGGGTTGTATACGCCGCTCCCTATACCCGACGCACCTTGGGAGGACATTTCCATGGATTTTGTCCTTGGATTGCCTAGGACTAAAACGGGGAAGGACTCTATTTTTGTTGTTTTTGATCGCTTTTCCAAAATGTCTCATTTTATTCCTTGTTCAAAAACTGATGATGCCATTCACATTGCTAATCTTTTCTTTAAGGAAATTGTTCGTTTACATGGCATCCCGAGGACGATTGTTTCTGATCGAGATGCGAAGTTTTTGAGCCATTTTTGGAGATCGCTTTGGGGAAAGCTTGGAACTAAGTTGTTGTTTTCAACCACTTGCCACCCCCAAACAGATGGACAAACAAAAGTGGTCAACCGGGTGCTATCAACTTTGTTACGAGCCATCATACGGAAAAATCTTAAGTCGTGGGAGGAGTGTTTGCCACATGTAGAATTTGCGTATAATCGATCCGTTCACTCGGCAACCAAACATTCTCCTTTTGAAATTGTTTATGGATTTAATTCGTTAACTCCTTTAGATTTAGTATCTTTACCTAACGATCAACTTATTCATGCAGATGCTAAAAAGAAGGCCGAGTATGTAAAGGAGTTACATCGGAAAGTTCGAGCCAACATTGAAGCAAGAACCGAAAGTTATGCTAGGAAAGAGAACAAGGGTCGTAAAAGAATTATCTTCGAACCTGGTGATTGGGTTTGGGTTCACATGAGAAAGGAACGTTTTCCCGCCCAACGAAGGTCAAAGCTACTACCGCGTGGTGATGGCCCTTTTCAAGTCTTGGAACGAATCAACGAGAATTCTTATCGACTTGATCTACCAGGTGAGTATAACATAAGTGCAAGTTTTAATGTCTCTGACTTATCCCCTTTTGATGCAGATTTCGATTTGAGGGCAAATCGCTTTGAAGAGGGGGAGGATGATACAGCCACGCTTCAAGTCCAACCTAGCTCGAGCAAGGAGCCTTTGGAGCTTCCTCAAGGTCCAATCACCCGATCACGAGCTAAACAATTCAAGGAGGCTGTTTCGGCCTTAGTAGATCAAGTTTGGGGCGAGAGTTTGGTTGGACGCATTGACGAAGCTTGGACAAACTCGATGAGCCTTCCTTGCACTTTAATACGAGCTGAATTAACTTCCATTTCAGCTCAATAAGCTCGACTTAGCTCAACTTCAGCTCAAACATTTTCAATTCAGCTCAATATCAACTAGACATTAATTTAATAGCTGAATATTTATTTAAGTCGATTCAATTAGTTTATTACAGCTTATTAATATGTTTGTTGCATGTTTTTAATATGTCAAGTTTTATTACATGATTTAAAATTGCTTTAAAGCTGCCGAATTTAATGAGCTGATTTTAGTGTCATTGTTGACCGAATTAATGTGTCTTGTTTTTATTCTTAATTTAGTTCAGCTAAATACCACATTAATCTTAGTTCTTCCTATTTTTGTAGGTTGGCCGAATGTGGGGGTTCATTTAGCAAGGTGAGCCGAATGTGGAGATTCATTTAGCTTGGTGCATGCACAATAGATTCAATGAACCTGGAGATACATGCATCAAATTGGTGAGCTGAATTTGGCATTCCTAGGTGACTATTCAGTCAAGAGAGCTAATGTTTCCAACTCCAAAGCTGTCAATTAATCCTTTCACATTTGCTGGATGCATCTTGGCTTTTCGGTTCCATGTGTTCACACTCCATGACTCTTCAATGTTAAGCTTTCACACTTAAATTGGCTGCTCATTACCCTCTTAATTGCTGGTCACTTTTCAGCCAAAAGTTGCAACATAAATGAGCTAATTTATGCCCATTGGCCGAACCTAGCTATCCATGCATCATCCAAATTTTTCCAAGTCCAATGCTTCATCTAGAAGGTGTCTAATGGAGCTCCATTTTTAGCTGAATCCAGCTAGTTCATTTAAGTGATTCATTTGCTTAATTTTTAAGGAATGTAAGTGACCATTCGGCTAGCTTAGGTGTTGCTTATAAATAGCTGAAATTTTACTTTGTAAAGGACTTTTGACATTTTAATTAGCGAATTGCTGCCAAATTTGTGAGGCATTTTCTCTCAAATTTCGTTCGAGACCCGTAAGACTTATCTAAGCTTTTAGTGGCGTCTTTCCGAGTCTTTTCCGAACTTATCACTCCTAAAACCCGAGTGTGGCGTTCACCTTTGATACCTTTGGTTCATACTTTACTAAGTATCGGGTCAAGGTCCTTATCAACCATTTCCAATTCAATTTGGTCCTATAAGTTTCGGGTCGACACTTTTCTTTAGTGTTGGTTCACTCTTGACCTTTTTGAACCATTACCATTTCGTACCAAATCCTTTACCATTTAGTACCAATTCCCAAATACCAAAACGTACCAAAACCAAATACCATTTTCTAATTAATCTTAAACCGAACTCGACCATTCTAGTCATACCATTTCGACTTAAACCAAATCCATATCCAACTTTGCACGGACTTACTTTACTTCTTGAAACTCAATTATATTCTATCTTCTTCTCGTCTATTCTACTTCTTCGTTTACGATCGGGAACTAAATGACTAGGGTTCAACTACTAAACCGAGGTCGTATCAACAATACTTTTTGGATCATGAACAAAAGGGCTTGTGATCTCGAAAAATTTTTCGCGAGCAAGTGGCCCGATTTGAGGACAAATCGTCTTCAAGAGGGAGGGTATGATGTGATCTCAATCGCATCATGTTGTGGCACCACTCGTTGCTATCATGATTGGCCTAAACACGAGGGCCCCAAGTGCAAGATGAAGCTCAATCTCAGCTCAACAAGCTCAATCTTAGTTTTTCCCAGCTCGATTTAGCTCACATGAGCTTAATTTAGCTCGTTTGAGCTCAATTTAGCTTACTTTAGCTCGTTTGAGCTTGGCTTAAGTTTATTTCAACTCATTTATTTTAATGTCTGAATAAATTAAGTAATTTATTAATTTAGCTTAAATTACTACAGCTCATAATTATGTTTTGACTTATTACATGTTTTAAATGTGTCTTGGCCGAATTTAATATGTCTTGTTAAGACTTTATTAAATTTGTCTAATTTAATTTATGTTTAATTAGTGTGTCTAAATTATATTAATGTTTGTTCAGCTGAATTTTATGTGATTTAATTTTGGTTCATGTGTTTTTGTAGGTGAGTTGAATTTGGAGAGTAATTAAACAAGGTTCATGCATGATAGGTTCAATGTATGGGACGGTGCATGTAAGGCCTCTTTCAATGAATGGTGGCTGATCCATTTGGCTCCCCAAGGCACCTATTTGGCCAAAAGGTGTCCAGCAACTTAAAGCACAAGCTTGGCCGACATCACATTGAATGTATAATGTGCATGTAAAAAGGGGAGAACGAATTTACAAGGTACATGCTTCCATTCATGAACCAGCCCATCATTAAAGTTTTAATTAAGAGAGATGCATGACCCATTCACCTAGCATTCGTCCAAGAGGGGTTGGATATGAATTGAAGATGCACATTCATGGAACAAGGAAGCTTTCTTATTGGTTAAGCATGCATGAACGGGTTTTGGGAAGAAACATGATTATTCAACCATGCATGAACTTACACTATCCATGAACAGAGATTTAATGCTTGAAGTGTGAACATTTTTAATTGTTGTGTGAACACATTAGTAGCTGAATTTTAATAGGCATTAGAGAGCCTATAAATAGTTTATTTTGTTTATTGTAAAAGGTCACAGAATTTGATCAATTAAACTTAATAGAACTTTTGTTCTTGTGAGGTTACCTCCTCTCTTCTTTCGTTCGAGTCTCGAAGCGACTTAACTAGCTTGCTAGTGGTGTCAATTCGAACTCCATTGAACTTATCACCGAATCGGTGTGGCGTTCAACCATCTTCCTATACCTTTGGTTCTTACCTCCATATAGGTAACGGGTCAAGGTCCGCTTCTATCCTTCATCAAAATTCACCTTAAGCAATATAAGACTTGGGGCAATACTTTTTAGTATTGAATCATTCTTAAAGTTTGAGTTCTTTATCCATTTCCATTTATCTATCATCTTTGTAACTTAATTCTTTGTTAAACCGAACCTATCTTTCATCAAACCAAAACCCATCCTTTGAACCCATTTTGCCTACCTTCCGCTTATAAAAATCATCTAACTCCATCTATCTACAAAATCGAACAAACTTCTCGTCGACGATCGGGCAATCAAGTGAATCGACTCAATCAACCGAGCCGGATCACATCAGCTTGCTAAATCAAATGACCAAGTTCGTATGTTCAAGCCTGGTATTTGCTACATGAATTCATTTTATGGAAACATTAAGCACTTTGCATCATTTGCATTCAAATTATGTTTGCTTGATGTTTGAACTTTTGATAAGAAGGTGAAATTCAATGATTTGGGTTTCAATTTTGATTCGTTTACTAATTACCTTGTTTGGCCACATCTAAAATTTTCGTTCCATTTTGAGAAGGTAAGATCGACTTATGCTTTGGGACTTGAATCAAATTTCAATGATGATTTATTTTTTTTCTTTTCAGTCCATACCTCCTATTGAAACTAACCTTTTACATTTTTGTGAATGTAACCCTTTAAAAAGCACGAGCTGTCATGGTGCTTCGTCACCCACCCAAGTTGATCGAGATAAAAGGTTTGTTTTATATTATCTGTCTGAAGAGAGAAAATTCATCTTGTTTGAAAAAGGTAAAACTAAACATAAATTTTCTTCTCTTCAAGATCGACAAGGTAAAGTTTACAAAAATTTTCAAATACCTTTACTCTATTCGAGTGTTGTTGAAAATCTTTTTGATGGTTTGATGTTTGGAAATTGTTTGTACCTTGTTGTGATTGATTGTTGTCTTTGGCCTAGTAGTGATCCGTTTGTGTTGGAAAGTGATTACACAAATCATGTTGTTAATAAGCGAAAGAGTGATTTAGTTTCCAATTGGCCATGGTACACTTTGCGTGTACATTCCTGATGTGATCCGACTCGGTTGATTGAGTCGATTCACTTGATTGCCCGATCGTCAACGAGAAGTTTGTTTGATTTTGTAGATAGATGGAGTTAGATGATTTTTTTATAGTGGAAGTTGAGAAAATGGGTTCAAAAGATGGTTTGGATAGATGTTTGATAGGCTCGGTGAAATAAAGAAATATTGTTTATAATTTAATAGTTAAAATGGAATGGAAAAATAGAACTCAAGCGAAGAACGATTCAATACTATATGAAGTATTGCCCCGGGACTTATATTGCTCAAGGTGGATTAAATGGATTGTCGAAGATGGACCTTGACCCGTTACCTATAGAGAGGTAGGAACCAAAGGTATAAAAAGGTGGATGTGATACGAGCACGCCCCGCGAACTTCATCGAGCAAGTTTGTCAAGCCGAGCATTGACATGTTGGCAAGTTGATCCCAGCTCGTTTCCAGCTCCACGAGCTCCGTCTAGCTCAAATCCAGCTTATTCAAGCTCGATCCAACTTGCCTGAGCTAAACCGAGCTCACTCCTAGCTCATATTTAGCTCACGAGCTAAACCTTAGCTCAACTTCAGCTTAGGAGTTTAGCCTCAGCTCAACTTTAGCTCACGAGCTAAAACTTAGCTCATTTTAGTTTAAACTCGGTTTTGTCTTTAATACATTAAATAAAATTTGCACATATTCATTTAAGCATTAAACTTGTCTTATATTAATATTTGTTATTAATATATCATTGTCATTATATAAATTGATTATGTTCACATAGCCGAATTAATGCATGACATTAATGTGTTCACATCATGCCGAATTTATGAGTGTTCATGAGATGTCTTAATGACTTGTTTATTTCATGTAGGTACATTCCTTTGGACGGTACAATGTATGAATGAAGAAACATCTCTTTTGGGCATTCCACACTCATGAATGAAGAAGTATTAAATGCTGGTGCATGTACGGCTAGATGCAATGTTTCTACAAATTCATGCATGTGTCGAATGCATGTATGGACATTAAAGGCTAGTCCATGAATGGATCAAATGCATGGGATGATAGAATGCATGAATGGCTTAAGTGCATGTATGGTGGCTGTCTCTTAACTTTCCAAGGCACTTATTCGGCCAAGAAGTAGCTGCTAACTAATTCTATGTTGACCATAGAGCTCCTTGAACCTGTTCACACTTTGAATTGACCTATAGGCTACTACACATGCATGGATGGGTTCAAGAACGTCCAAGGGAAGGAATTAACTCAATAATTCAACACATTGATTGAATTAAGTGCATGCACAAAGGGGAGAACGAATTTACTAGGTTCATGCTACCATTTATGAACTTACATGCCATTAAAGTGTTTAATTATGAAGATACATGGTCAATACAAGTGCATGAACGTCCCAAGGAGATGAATGCAACCTTTTGGTGCACATACAAGTCACTTGAAGCCTTTCTTTATGACTAAGCATTCATGCACAAACTAATGGGAAAGAAAGTGTCCATTCAGCTAGTGCATGAATCTGCCGAATTTATGAACTATTTTAATACATTAGTGTGAACGTTTTTATTATTGTGTGAACACCTAGATGCCGAATTTGAATGGTCATCTATGTGCCTATAAATATTTGTTTTCTTTCATTTGTAAAGGACTTTTGACTTTTGATCATTTGAATGAACTTTGTTCAAAGAGTGAGTTTTCTCCTCTCTAAATTCGTACGAGTTTCGATCTGACTTTATCTAGCGTGCTAGTGGCGTCTATCGTTCTCTTTTGAACTTATCACCTTGCTTTGGTGTGGCGTTCAACCTTCTACAATTCCGCAATCCCACCTTGAACCGAATAGAAATCGGGGTGACACTTTTAGTGTTGAATCGTTTCTGGTGTTTAAGTTCATTTATCCATTCCACCGACTATCCTAGATTTTACCCAACTATAATATCTTTTTACAAAACCGAGCCTTCATTTATCAACTTCCATTTTTCTTATTTTTATACTTAAATCGAGCCTACTACCCTTATAAATTTACCATCACCTTAGCCAACCTTTAAAACCATTTGAAAGCTTCCGCATCTTTAGCCTTATTTCATCCTATTTCCGATAACTCAACTATTCCTCATCGACAATCGGGCAATCAAGTGAATCGACTCAATCAACCGAGCCGGATCACATCAGGATGAACGCCACACCAGGATGGTGATAAGTTCAAGAAGTCGGGTTGACGCCACTAGCGAGCTAGATAAGTCAGAACGAGACTCGTACGAAATAGGATAGGAGGAAACCTCACAATCAAGTTTTCAATAATCAAATTCTGTAACCTTTTACAATAAACAAGTAAGCTATTTATAAGCCTAAAATGCCTATTGATATTTGGCATCTATGTTGTTCACACTAACTTAAATTCTGTTCACACAGGTATTTAACATGTTCACACAAATAGCATTAAAATCCAGTTCATGCTTGAAGATGGTACATGAATTGGCCGAACCATCATGATGCTTCACTTGATGCATTCATGCATCCTTAGCCTTGAAGAATCTCCATAATTCCATGAATGTGCAGCTCTTTAATGATCCTACATCTCCCTTGGCTGAATGAGGCATTAATGTGCCTAAAATACTTGAATGGTCATCTTGAAAATGCATGAATCATGCATGAAACGTCCCATGTATTTCCCCCATAAATATGATCCATGAATCTTCAAATACATGAACTTTCAGCAACTCCCTCTTGCATGAACGTCCCAAATGCATGTGCTCCTTTAAATGCCATCCATTGAACCTCAATTGTGCATGCACACTCCCATACATTGCACCAATCCGTTCATGAACCTGCAGCAAATTAAATCAGCAAGTTAAATGCATTTCAAACACATTAAATTAGCAGCATATGAACTCAATAATTTGCACATTAAATTTGGCCATACATATTAACAATTTTAGACATATTTAAAACGTCATAATTAATTAAGTATTTAATTTAGATATAATTAAAACACTTAATTAATTATTTGTCTAGATTTTAACAAATTAACTAACTTAAGATAAACAACTAATTTAACTAATGACAAATTAAATGGTTTATTTCAGCAAAATAAATGCAAGCTAAAGAAAGCTAAAAATAAGCTCATTGGGTTAAGATTGAGCTGAATTGAGCTTGAGTGAGTTGACTTGAGCTCGAGTGAGCTGGAAACGAGCTAAACGGAGCTTAACGAAATGAAATTGAACTAATTCAGCTCGCATGGATTTGCAAACAATGCTTAGGGAGCTGATCCAAAAGTGTGCCCGGGGCATGGTCGTATCAGAAAAGAAAGATCACAAAAAGATCGAGCAGAAGTGTTAGTAGAAAGAATCCTCGCTTGCTCACTAACATCATTTTCACTCGATTCTATTTCTTCTGAATCACTGGTTTCTTTTATCTCAATTTCTTTTTTCACTCTTTTTTCTTGTTCACATTCTTTCTCTCTCTCAAACTCTTTTTCATTCTCTTTTTCAATCTCATTTTCTTTTTCACTCTCAATCTATTTTTCTTTGTCTTTCATTTCTTTGTTTCTTTTCTCGATTTCATTCAAGATTCTCTCATTTTCTCTCATAATCTTTTCTTGCCTCTCTTTTCTTTTGATCTCTTTTTGCTTTTCGTCTTCTTCTTTTCCAACGGCTTTTTCAATAACTTTCTCAATCTCTTTCAAGAATCTCTCATTTTCTCTCTTACTCGCCTCTTGCCTCTCTTTCATTTCTTTTTCTCTCATTTTTTCTTTACAACTTGAAGATAATACAAGTGAATCAGCATGATAAGTATTTTGTTCGAAAGATGTGAAATCATTTAGATAGAGTTCACGATCAATTCTTCGAGAATGAGTCTTCGTGGATGCATACGAAGAGTTACTTGGGCTCCCTCGTTCGTTATCTCGAAAGACCTTAGACTCGAAGCTTTCTTTCTTTCTACTCGAATTTCTTGTCGAATAGGTATCACGATAGAAATCTCTTCTCAAGTAGTCATCAGATGTGTGTCTCCGTGATGTTCTTGACTCCTTTTTCTGACTTGGAACAATTTGCTTTCATTGAAATCTTGCTCGATGGTCTAGCTTTTCTTGGACAGGCTTGATTTTTCGATCGAGCATGCACTCCATCTCTTTCAACAAATATTGAAATTCAAAGGCTGAAAACTCTTCTCGAGACATGATTAATAGATGAAAAGAAAAATGAATAAAACAAAACAGAAAATGAATACCTTACCACAAACCTCACTAGTCACTCATAATAAAATTTGAATGGCACTCACACTCATGTTTGCACTCAAGATCGGCTTTTTCAACACTCTAATGCTCTCACAACACTCGTGCCTTTTACCTCTCTTTACCTTTCTCGTGATTTCGTAAGCAGATTCGCCAAGGCTTAACCTTAGTCTAGGTGGTCGATTTCAAATGGGTAACAAGGGATGATGTGATTTACAATTGGGTAGGCTTACAAAAAAGAGAATAATTCAGGTATAGTGTGGCGAAAAGGTCAAGGATGGAAGTGGATGAGAGGGTAAAAGTTTCAGGATTGAAAAATCGAGAAGGAGTAAAACTATGTTCAAATTTTTAGATTTTGTTTTTTTTTTTGAATTTTTTTTGAATTTTTTTTGAAACTTACTTGATGAGTCACAGACTATTCCTGGAGTAATTTTGAATGCTCGTACTCCTTGTTTTTGTAGCTCTGATACCAAATGATACGATCTGCCTCGGGGTGAGTCGAGTCGTATGTGAGTTTGCCCGATCGTCTACGAAGGAATAGCGTTCGATTTGTTCAAAAGGATGTTTTAACGTAAATAATGGCGGAAGCTATGTAAAAGGATTCAAAGATGGGTTTATGGATATGAAGTTTATGTAGATGGGTTTATGGATATAAAGTTTTTGTAGGTTTGGTTATAATGAAACGAAAAGATGGAATGGAATGGAAATGAAAATGATCTCAAAAACAAACACGAACCAATATTAGAAAATATTGACCCAAATGTTTATAAGTTTTCAAGGTGGTCGGATGGAGAATATGAGAACCTCGACCCGCTACTTAGCAAAGTAGGAACCTTGGTATGTTCGAACGCCACACTACGAGTAGTGATAAGTTCGGTTTTCAACAAAGAAAATGGATGACACAACTAGAACACTAGGTAGCCAACAAATCTTTGAACGAAAATAGAGAAAAGTTTGCCTCACAAATTTGGCAGAATATCATTAACAAAAATGTCCCAAAAAGTAGTCCCACAAAAGGCTTGGTTACAAGAATTTATAAGGCTAAAATGAGCTAGCCGAATGGTCACATAGTAAAGTGCTATTAAAGGGCTAATTATAAATTAAAGACTTTTGAAATTCTAGAGTCAATAACTCCTCTCTTCAACTAGCTGAATTAATGTCCTTAAAGGCTTGAAAAATGACTCTTGATTTTCCCTTTGACTAGTTGAATAGACTCCAGCCACTTTAATGAAATTTTCAATGCATAAATTGTCCATTAAGTAGCAAAAAAAACGTTGGGGGTATTTGAACAAGCTGCTACCAGATTTTAAAGGACATGAAATGCTCCTTTAAACTCTCTTTTAATTGATGCTTAATGCTTCCTTTATAACAGCCCCCCTTTTGTAACCAAAATAACTTGAAAAGTCTCCTTTATTGAATGCGTAACAACCTTTGTGAATTGAAAAGTCACCTGCAATTAAAACATATGTAACCGTCACATTTATTCAATTATTAAGCTTTAAACAAATTAACAACTACGTAAATTAATGAACACACACTTATGCATCATTTATTCCAACAACTAGTTAATTAAAAGAAGTATTTAATGAACTTTAACTCATGCACCAATAAATTAACCTAATAACTAGATTAATTAAAGAAGCAACTCATTAAATTAAATTCATCAAATAAACTCATTTAATTAAACTAAGATGAGTTGTATTAATGACCAGCAACTCATTTATTAAACTAAGAGGCTTAAATGCAAGTATTAAAATGCAAACTAAATGCAAAGCTAAAAGAAATAAATAAAAGTTCAATTTAGTTGGAACGGGTTCAAGGAGCGGAAATTGAGCTAAAATTAGTTTGCAAAATGTTGCAAGGACACTTTATTAAGCTGGTCCCAACTCGATCTATTTCTCCAACCAAAGCCTTACCCCACACTTGATTAACTAAGGCTGAAATGGCCTCCTTGAATTGCTTAGCTCGAGCTCGCGTAATTGGTCCTTGAGGCAGCACCATTGAGTCCTTGCTCGAACTTGATGTACTCTAGGTCGCGATCGTATCAGTTATAATGAAACGAAAAGATGGATTGGAATGGAAATGAAAATGATCTCAAAAACAAACACGAACCAATATTAGAAAATATTGACCCAAATGTTTATAAGTTTTCAAGGTGGTCAAATGGAGAATATGAGAACCTCGACCCGCTACTTAGCAAAGTAGGAACCTTGGTATGTTTGAACGCCACACTACGAGTAGTGATAAGTTCAGTTTTCAACAAAGAAAATGGATGACACAACTAGAACACTAGGTAGCCAACAAATCTTTGAACGAAAATAGAGAAAAGTTTGCCTCACAAATTTGGCAGAATATCATTCAAAAATGTCCAAAAAGTAGTGTCCCCAAAAGGCTTGGTTACAAGAATTTATAAGGCTAAAATGAGCTAGCCGAATGGTCACATAGTAAAGTGCTATTAAAGGGCTAATTATAAATCAAAGACTTTTGAAATTCTAGAGTCAATAACTCCTCTCTTTAACTAGCTTAATTAATGTCCTTAAAGGCTTGAAAAATGACTCTTGATTTTCCCTTTGGCTAGTTGAATAGACTCTATCCACTTTAATGAAATTTGCAATGCATAAATTGTCCATTAAGTAGCAAAAAAACCGTTGGGGTATTTGAACAAGCTGCTACCAGATTTTAAAGGACATGAAATGCTCCTTTAAACTCTCTTTTAATGATGCTTAATGCTTCCTTTATAACAGCCCCCTCTTTTGTAACCAAAATAACTTGAAAGTCTCCTTTATTGAATGCGTAACAGCCTTTGTGAATTGAAAAGTCACCTGCAATTAAAACATATGTAACCGTCACATTTATTCAATTATTAAACTTTAAACAAATTAACAACTACGTAAATAAATGAACACACACTTATGCATCATTTATTCCAACAACTAGTTAATTAAAAGAAGTATTTAATGAACTTTAACTCATGCACCAATAAATTAACCTAGTAACTAGATTAATTAAAGAAGCAACTCATTAAATTAAATTCATTAAATAAACTCATTTAATTAAACTAAGATGAGTTGTATTAATGACCAGCAACTCATTTATTAAACTAAGAGGCTTAAATGCAAGTATTAAAATGCAAACTAAATGCAAAGCTAAAAGAAATAAATAAAAGTTCAATTTAGTTGGAACGGGTTCAAGGAGCGGAAATTGAGCTGAAATTAGTTTGCAAAATGTTGCAAGGACACTTTATTAAGCTGGTCCCAACTCGATCTATTTCTCCAACCAAAGCCTCGCCCCACACTTGATTAACTAAGGCCGAAACGGCCTCCTTGAATTGCTTAGCTCGAGCTCGCGTAATTGGTCCTTGAGGCAGCACCATTGAGTCCTTGCTCGAACTTGATGCACTCCAGGTCACGATCGTATCAGGCTTTACACACCTTTGCCCATTTCCGAAGGGCCTTGGGATGGTCTATCAATGGATTTTGTTCTAGGTCTATCGCGAACTCAAATCGGGAAAGGCTCCATTTTTGTAGTGGTAGATCAATTTTCAAAAATATATCATTTCATTGCGTGTTCAAAAACTGATGATGCTGTTAATATTGCTAACCTCTTCTTTAAAGAAGTAGTCAGGTTGCATGGAATTCCGAAGACGATAGTGTCCGACTGCGATACAAAATTTCTTAGCCATTTTTGGAGGACACTTTAGAGTAAGTTAGGCACGAAGCTCTTATTCTCCACGACATGTCATCCCCAAATGGATGGCCAAACTGAGGTGGCAAACAGCGTACTATCCACCCTGCTACGGGCCATTATCCGTAAAAATCTCAAGTCATGGGAGAAGTGTCTACCTCATATAGAGTTTGCTTACAATTGAACTATTCACTCTGCTACTAAATTCTATCCATTTGAAATAGTTTACGATTTTAATCCTTTATCTCCTCTTGACTTAATTCCAGTACCTAACGATCAAATTGTTAATGTAGATGCCAAGAGGAAAATGGACTATGTGAAACAATTACACAAAAAGTTAAAGCTAATATCGAGGCTAGGACAGAGCAATATGTGTGCATGGCCAACAAAGGGAGAAAACAAGTCATATTTGAACCTGGAGATTAGGTGTTTTTCAGCTCAGCAAAAGTAAAGTTATTACCGAGAGGAGATGGGCCGTTTCAAGTTTTGGAATGAATAAATGATAACTCCTATAAACTTGATCTCCCAAGAGAGTACCATGTAAGTGCTACCTTTAATGTAGCTGATCTCTCTTTATATGACGTAGGTGACGATTTGGGGGCAAATTGCCTCGAAGAGAGGGGGAATGATACGGCCACACCTTCCGAGTTGCCAAATGCCAAAGTAGATCCTCTCGAATTGCCCGTAGGACCGATCACCTGAGCCCGAGCCAAGAGGTTCAAAGACACGATTTCAGCTTTAGTTATCGAGCTTGGGTCGAATCTATCACCAGCTTACTCGAGAGTTCATGGACTAGCTCAATGAGTCATCCTTGTAATCTCCTCCTTGCTCGTCCAGCTCACAATCAGTTCAGCAAGCTCGATTCCAACTCAACAAGTTCACATCTAGCTCAACTTCAGCTCATGAGCTTGTTCTCAGCTCAACTTCAGCTCTCGAGCTCGAACTCAACTCATTTCCAGCTCAGGAGCTCAGTTTAGCTCGATTATAGCTCACGAACTTATTCGTAGCTAATGAAGTTATTTATAAGTTATTATAATAGTGTTGACTTTTACTTAAATTAGTTCATTAATTAGCTATCTTTAATTAACTATGTTTTAATTAAGCTCACATTAGTAATTAATTATGTTTTATGTTTATTAATATTACATGTTTTAATTATGTAATAACCAAATTAATGCTTGGGATATTTGTTCACATTTGTGCCGAAATTAAGGTGTTCATGTAGGATTTAATGAATTGATTTTTTTCATGTAGGTGCATTACTTGGGGCGCATGGTGCATGGAAAAAGTAATTTTGGTGTGCTGCCCCTTTGAGTTCCCTATGTGACTATTCGGCCATGCCTCTCCAAATAACCAAGGTTGTCATCAAGTGCTCCATAAAGCTTTCACACTTGGCTGAACTTGTGTTCACATTCCATGGACCATTCGGCTAGCTTGGTTCACATTTGATGGCTTTTCAATGGTTGGTGTTCACACCTAAAAAGGGCTAATGAGCTCTCCAAATTAACTCCAACACTCTTTGATACGATCTGCCTCGGGGTGACTCGAGTCGTATGCGAGTTTGCCTGATCGTCTATGAGAAAGTATCATTCGGCTCTTTTAAAGAAGATGTTTTTAGGTTAAATAATGCGGAAGCTTTTTAAAAAGGGTTTGAAATATGAATATTAAAGGTTCAGTTTTAAAAGAAACAAAAGAATGAAAATAGATTGAAGGTAGTTTAATAAATGATGGTTATGGAAGATGGTGAACTTAAAAGCAAGTAAGAACCAATATTAGGAAATATTGACCCAAGTACTTATACGCTTTCAAGGTGAAAATGAAAATGATAGAACCTCAACCCACTACTTAACAAAGTAGGAACCTCGGTATATGGGTGAACGCCACACTATTTGATAGTGATAAGTTCGGGATAGTGAAGAACAGGGTTGATGCCACTAGGCTTCCTAGATAAGCCAACGAAGTCCTCAACGAAATATGAGAGAAAGAAATCTCACAAATCCCATGAAAGTTTAACAAAGTTTCATTAAGTGAAAAGTCTAACCTCTTACAAATGAAATAACATATATTTATAGCCTAAATAAAAGTAGCCGAATGGACAAGCTTAGAAGCTAAGAAATTCGGCCATAAACACCTAGATAATTCTAGAAGAAAAATCATGAATATCCATGAATGTGCAGCCCTTTAATGTTCCATCATCCCCCTTGGCCGAATGAAGCTTTAGTGCACTTTGAATACTTGAATGGTTAGCTTGAAAATGCATGGATCATGCATGAAACGTCCCAACGTATGTTCCTTCATAAATTCGGTCCATGAACCTTCAAAAACATGAACATTAAATAGCCCCTACTTGCATGAACGTCTCCAATACATGTACTCCCTTAAATGTCATCCATTAAACCTCAATTCTACATGCACCTCTTCATACATTGCACCAAGCCCTACATGAACTTGCATTAATTTCCCTCCATGCATGAATGTGTGCCGTCCAAAGGGATTGGATCTTCTAGATACATTCATGCATGAATCTTCATCATTCATGCAACCGAATGTGCATTTGAACCCAAACATTCATGTATTTTGTGTATTAACGTATTTGACAAATACATGAACTTGTAAACACCTTGAATCTGGTCATGCACGCACCTAATTAAATGTTGTTCATTCATGCATGTGGGATGTCCAAAAGAGATGTTTCTTCAAGCATTCATTGCACCGTCCAAGAGCATTGCACCTACAAGAAATAAAACAATTCATAAGACATCATGTGAACACACATAAATTCAGCACAATGTGAACACATTTAAGATATGTGATATCTATGACATATTAATAACAAATATTAATATAAAACAAATTTGATGCTTAAATAAATATATTCAAATTTTATTTAATACATTAAAGTCAAAAATTGAGTTTAAGCTAAAATGAGCTAAGCTTTAGCCCTTGAGCTAAAGTTGAGCTAAGGTTTAGCTCGTGAGTTGACAATGAGCTAGGAGTAAGCTCGGTTTAGCTCAGGCAACTAGATTGCGCTCGAATGAGCTGGATTTGAGCTGGATGGAGCTCGTGGAGCTGGAAACGAGCTGGGATCAACTTGCCAACATGTCACGGCTCGACTAGGGAGACTTGTTCGAAGAGGTTCGCTGGGCGCGCTCGCATCACTTTTGGCCAAGCATCACCAATTTATGGCTGAATATAGCCTTAGCTCCAAGGGTCCTGTTCACACCTTTTTCATTCATCTTCCATTCCTTAGCCATGAAGGTGACTTTTTGGAACAAGGTGCAGCCGAACATAGACAAGCTCATTAAGTTATATTTTTCTAGAATTTTCAAGAATATTCAAGGCTTATCTTACTTAGTTCATAAGTTTATGAATGTGCCTATTCGGCTCGACTTGTAAGGCCTATAAATTCGGCCATTTGTATTGTGCAAAGGACTTTTTGCCAAAAATATAGCCGAACTTTTGTTCTTGTGAGAATTTTCTTCTCTAATCTCATTTAAGATTTCGTTGGCTTATCTACCTAGTAGTGGCGTCAACCGACTTCTTTTTACGAAACTGAACTTATCACTAATTTTAGTGTGGCATTCAAAAAAACTCAATACTGAGGTTCCTATCTGCCTAGATAGTGGGTCGAGGTCCAACTTCCTTTCAACCATCCCAACTTAAGAACCAATAAGTAATATCGGTTCAACTTGTTCTTAGGGCAACCATTTACCATATTTCTTCCCATTACCAAAACATTTCGACCAACCACATTTTGTTTACTTGCCGAACCAAAACAAAACTACTATCTTTATTAAACCTATTCATACACTAGAATGAACCACATTGAACCAAGTATCCTAACTCTTCTCCTTCTTGAACCTAAACTTCTTAACCAATTTTGAACCCAAACTTAGACATCCAAATCTTCCTAAACCAAAATTACTTTCTTCTTACAACTTCCAATGACACTTCTTCGTAGACAATTAGGCATCTTACGTATGACTCAAATCAAAAGGAGGCGAGCGCGTATCAAGAAGGGTGTCCATTGTAATGCTCAAGATGTCATCTAGTGATATGACCCCGCCCCGGAAACATTTTTGGTTCAGCTCATTCGAGCTCAATTCAGCTCATTGAGCTCGTTATTAGCTCACTAGCTCATTTAATTTAATTTGCTGGAATAAATTAATTAGTTAAGTTAGTTATTTTAGCTTAAATAATTACTAAGTATTTAATTAAGAAATCTGGACATATTAAATATGTTTTATTGGTTTTAATGCATGCTTTAAATTTGTCTTAAGACTATTTAAATATGTTCTATTTAGTACAGCTTTTAATGTGTCTGGACGGATTTATTGTTGTTGTTTAATGTGTCTTTAGTGCTTTAAAGTGCCGAATTTAATATGTCTAATTGTTGACTTAATTCAGCCGAATTAATGAACCACTTTAAGGTGTCTTGTGGCTGCCGAATTTAATGTCAACTTAATTCATGTCCAGCCGAATTAATATGGCTAATTAATATGTCTTGGTTCAAGCATGAGATTAATTATGTTCAAATAGGGCTGCCGAAATTAATTGTAATGTGCATGAATTATTTGACCGAATTTATTTTGTGTCTGCAGGTCATTGAATTCGGCTAAATGGCAAAGGAAACATGCATTTAAGGAGATGTTCCCATGCATGGACGGCATTAATTAGTTGTTGGAGCTTGCATGCATGGCCGAATTTAATGAGCAGCAAGGGAGATGTTCCCATGCATGGAACGGCATTTAAAGGAAGCAAAGACATGAATTAAATGAGTTGTTCCCATGCATGCACGGCATTAACTAGCTGATGAGTTATTTTTTTTCGTGTTCAACAAAAACATCATGCTGGCCGAATTTATTGTACAGCAAAGGAGTTGTCCAGCATGCATGGTATGGCCATAAAGGAGCTGTCGTTTGAGCTCACCTAGGAGCCTTTTTCGTGGGAAACAAAGGAGCCTTAAAAGCACCATCCAAATTGAAGGGATGAATGGGCAGATTCTAGAAGTCAAATTTATTACCCATGATGAACAAACATTTGCTTCATGACTAAGGATGCATCTATGGATGGCAAGGGGGGGGGACGAATGTGACTTAAATGCCATTCAATGGATGAACATATATCATTAAAATCGGTTCATGGGCTGATTCATGTTACTTATTAATGGCCAGAATTGGCTATTCATGTCCTAGTTTTAGTATAAATAGTTGGCTTGTAAACATGTAAAAGGGTAGACAATATACTTTTAAATTTTATATGAAATTTGTTTACTTTGTGAGTTTGTTTTCAACTCTCATTGTTCTCCAAAGACTCGTCTGACTTATCAAGTAACCCTTGTGGCGTCAACCCGTCTTTCTTTCCGAACTTATCACTTTAATCCCAAAAGTGTGGCGTTCGATTCGTACTGAGGTTCCTATCATCATTGATAGCGGGTCGAAGTTTCTATCCACATAACAAACCTTCCATCAACACCCTACCAACCTAAGCATTCTCCTAAGTTACGGGTTAACACATTCCTATTGTGTTAGTTCGGCTTTGAATACTTAGCCCAGACTTCATTCATTGATTTATGTTTCATTTCCTAAACCAGCAAAACTCTTTTGAGCCTAAATAATTCCTTTCCTTCTAGCCTATTTTGTAAAGCTTTCAAATTACTCCAATTCACGATCGGGCACAACAACGATTCGGATTCATTAACCGGGCCGGATCATATCATCTAGAGGGAATAAAAAGCTACAGTTGGAAATTAATTCTTCATGGCTGTTGAGCTGCACGAAAAGTCAGCTGGAAAATGATGTTTATTTAGCTCCTTCCAGGCCAATTAATGCATGCATTTACTGCAAAATAGAACATCAATTAAAAGAGTCAAGATACATTAAAATCAGCAACAATTAAATCAAAACCAATTTAATTTATATCATGTGGCTGGACAAATTACATTAGCAGCAGCTAATTAATTTGTTCTAATCTAGACACATTAAATTATATCCTAAACCAGACATATTAAAACACGTATATTAATGTGAGACATATTTAATACATTAAATTAAAAATGTCCAGATTTAAGACACCATTAAAATAATTAATTATTTGAACTAAAAATTAACTAATTAACTAGCACAACTTAATAAATTTATTTCAGCACAAAAGACGCATAAAATAAATAAATTCAAATAAGCTCAATGAGCTATCTTTGTATCGAATTGAACTCCTTTGAGCTGAAACGAGCTAAGTCAGCTTGTAGGACGTTGCAACATGAGCTTGTTGAGTTGTTCACTTGCTATTTGAACACTCCTTCTTTTCAAGTTCGATTTATGTAGCTTAAAATAGTCTCTTGAAACCTCTTTGCTCAGGCTTGAGTGATTGGTCCCAATGGTAGCTCCAAGGGTTCAACAATTAGCTCCGTAGCCAAGCTCGTATCAATCGGGAGCTAATTTTTTCAAGCCAAAGGATGAAAATGAGATCGTCAAAGAGTTTAACGTCCAACGACTATGTGAGAAAAGACTCCTATTGAGATTCCTACTCAACGAGGAATTCATGCCGAAAAACTCAAGCTTCGAGTTTGAAGCCTACTGATACGGGGTTGCGCGCGGACCAAGATCGAGTTGCCAAGTCACGAGAAACTCCTACGAAAACCCTAAACAATTAGATCTGAAACGAAACAGAAAATTAAAAAGATTAGATTTTTGAATTTTCAGATCTGAAATAAAATCCCCAAATCAGCAAAGAATCAAATTGAGAATAGAAATAAGTGTTAGGGTTCTTGAAACCCTCAAGGAGATTATGATTCTGCCCAATTGAACACCAAGATAGTTTTCCCCAAATTTCGACAATCTAATTTCACCCAAAAAGAGTATGGAAAAACCCTAGAAATTGGGGATTTTTGGGCTGATTCCTTAAGATAGAAAAAGGCTGAAAACACAATAAGAACAGAAAATAGATTAGATAATGATTCAGCACAAGTAGAAATAAAGAAAGAATTGACAGTAAGAAATTAAAAGATAAGTCCTAAGAAGCCTTGAAATCTCGAAAGATCTCACAACTCCCTTCAAACGGCTCTAATCTCCCCTCCAAAGAATATCAATGGCAAGAAGAAGGTTGAAGATGGCTCCCACAATCAAAAAGATTGTTAAAACAACTTCTAAAGAAAACTCAAGAGAAAATCCTTGAAGAACTCAAAGAGAATTTTCACTCAAATCAAATCTGAAATTTTCAATGTAATTATAATGTAATGTAGGGTGGTTGGCCAAGCCATATAAATAGGCCTTTCAAATGTTTTCCTAATTTAATTAGAACACTAAAACTAAAACTAAAAAAAAACTCCTAATTATTTTAATATGGAAATTCGGCCAAGGGTCTTTTATTTGGGACTCTTGGATAAACATTTAAACTAAGTAAAATAAATAAATAAATAAAAATAAAACTTTACAACTTGGGCCACTTTAACAATTTGGCCTGATTTTCAACTAAGTATGGGTGGATTTCTTGATTGGGCTTGGAATCTTCTTATTGGGCCTTGCCCTCAAGAATTTGGGCTTGTGATCCATCTCCTACCGAAATTGAATCGTTGATGCTCGTAATGGAGATCCAATGCGCTTTGGCTGCAAGATTTGGTGTCTTGGACCAAGATTCCCAATATTTGAAATCTTGATTTTCCCTTTCTTTTGTGTACGCATCTAAGGCCTTACTAACAAACTCCTGGATGGTCCCATTTAGTTTGGAACGCATTTGTCGGGCCTTTGATCTCGTATCATTCCCCCCTTCCTCAAAAAGATTCGACCTCGAATCTGAAAAATCAAATGGGGACAAGTCAGCCACATTAAAAGTAGAACTTACATTGTACTCACCAGGTAGATCAATTTTATAGGCATTATCGTTGATCCTCTCGAGTACTTGGAAAGGCCCATCGCCCCTTGGGTCCAACTTGGTCTTTCTTCTTGCAGGAAATCGTTCTTTCCTCATATGGACCCAAACCCAATCTCCGGGTTCTAGGACAACCCGTTTGCGCCCCTTGTTTGCTTTGTTGGTGTTGGCATCATATGTTTTGGCTATTCGTTGCCTAGCCTTAGATTTTGCTTGTTTGCATGTAATGCACTTGGAACATACCTTTTCCACATCCTTCTTCATATGTGGCCAATGGAAGTGTTCTTGCAATATGTCTAGTGTTTTGGCCACTCCAAAATGTCCCATTAATCCCCCACTATGGGCTTCATGAATCAACAATTCTCTCATGGAACACTTTGGTATGCATAACCTGTTTAAACGAAAAAGAAAGCCATCTACAAGATAAAATTTTTCAAAAGCAGTATGTCCACAATTCTTATAGATATGGCTGAAATCAGTATCATCATCATATAACTCTTTAATATGTTCAAACCCTAAGACTTTAGCATTCAATGTAGTTATTAAAGTATATCGTCTAGACAAAGCATCTGCGACTACATTATCTTTACCTGTTTTATATTGAATCACATAAGGGAATGTTTCAATGAATTCTACCCATCGGGCATGTCTTTTACTCAACTTACCTTGTCCCTTTAACCATTTAAGAGACTCATGATCTGTATGTATGACAAACTCATTAGGCAGCAAATAATGTTGCCATACTTGAAGTGCACGAACTAATGCCAATAGTTCTTTGTCATAAGTCGAGTAATTTAACTGTGCACCGTTCAATTTCTCACTAAAATAAGCAATAGGTTGCTTATCTTGCATTAAAACGGCGCCGATTCCAATTCCTGAAGCATCACACTCAAGTTCAAAAGTTTTAGCAAAATCAGGTAATTTAAGCAAAGGAGCAGAACATAACTTAGCTTTTAGAGTTTGAAAAGCTTTTTCTTGGGTTTCACCCCATTTGAAACCCACTGATTTCTTTATAACTTCAGTCAATGGGGTAGCAATAGTAGAGAAATCTTTCACAAATCGTCTATAAAAACTGGCTAAACCATGGAAAGATCTCACCTCAGTTACCGATTTAGGAGTCGGCCACTCCTTAATTGCCTTAACTTTGTCCTCGTCGACATGAATACCTTGAGCACTAACTATGAAACCTAAGAATATTAGTTTATCACAACAGAATGTGCATTTATCAAGGTTGGCAAATAATCTTTCAGTTCGTAGAATATCCAAAACGGTTCGAACATGGAAAACATGATCATCTAATGACTTTGAGTAAATTAAAATATCATCAAAGTAAACTACTACAAATTTACCCAAATGTAGCCTCAAAACATGATTCATTAATCTCATAAATGTACTAGGTGCATTAGTAAGGCCGAAAGGCATAACTAACCATTCATACAATCCAAATTTTGTTTTAAAGGCTGTTTTCCATTCATCCCCTTCCCTCATTTGAATTTGATGATAACCACTTTTTAAATCAATTTTTGTAAATATTATTGAACCATGTAATTCATCAAGCATATCATCAAGTCTAGGGATTGGGTGTCGATACTTTACCGTTATCTTGTTGATTGGGCGACAATCAACACACATACGAAACGTACCATCTTTCTTTGGCACCAATAAGACAGGAACAGCACAAGGACTTAGGCTCTCACGAATGTACCCTTTGTCTAGTAATTCCTCCACTTGCCTTTGCAATTCCTTTGTCTCCTCGGGATTGCATCTATAGGCTGGTCGATTTGGGATTAAAGCTCCGGGTACTAAGTCAATTTGATGTTCTATCCCTCGTAAAGGTGGTAAACCTTTAGGGGCCTCACTAAAAACATCCTCATAATCCTGCAAAAGAGATTGAAACACACTAGGCAAATTTTCGTTAATGTTAGATAAAGATAAATAATTTTGCCTAAACCTCACAAGGATACAAGGCTGTTTATTAAGTAGGGCTCTCTTCACATCTTTTTTTGTTGCCAAAAGATTTTTTCCACTCATTTTACCACTAGAGGATTCACTCACCTTTGGGCTTTTTAAATTTTGACTTTTTCCACTACTATTAGCCTCTTTTCTTTCTGTCTTTTGTACTTGCTCTTTCTCCCTTACCCCCTCACAAAATTTTATCATCCTCAATTGATCTTTATATACATCAGTAGGATTTAAAGGAGCAAAAGTGAATTTCTTGCCTTTAAATACAAGGGAGTATCGATTAAGTTTACCTTGGTGTGTAACATCGTGATCAAATTGCCAAGGTCGTCCAAGGAGCAAGTGTGCCGCATACATGGGGACTACATCACACCATACGTCATCCTCATAATTGCCGAGTTTAAAAGTGACCAAGGACTGTTTCGTAACTTTAACTTCGGAACATTCATTAAGCCACTGAAGGTGATATGGCTTAGGGTGTTTGGTACAAGGCAACTTTAAAGAATCCACCAAATAACTACTCACTACATTCGAGCAACTACCACTATCAATAATGAGTGAACATAAGTTACCTTTAATAAAACACCGAGAATGGAAAATATTGGCCCTTTGGCTATCATCATCTTTCATCTGAATGTTAAGGGTTCGACGAACTACGAGGCATTGAAAATTAGCAAAGTCCCCTTCCTTTGGTGGTTCGACCAACTCGTCGCCATTAACACTGTCATCCACAAGGTCTGGCATATCTGGATCTGTATTATCAGAGTCGGAAGTGTACTCACCGTTATCTTTTAGAAGAAGTAATCTCGTGTTAGGGCATTCTCTACTATAATGACCACGCCCTTTGCACTTAAAGCATTCAATCTCACGAGTCCTCTTCGCACTCGAATCACCTAAATTGGGTTGCTTAGAAGGTGTTTGCGTTTTAGCAGGAGCCCCTTTTTTCCAATCTGATTGTTTACTTCCATTACTCAAAGAAGACTTGTTAGTAACAAAAGGTGGTTTTGAACTCTTAAAATCAGAATTGGAATTGTTACCTCGATAATATTGTGAAGTAGAGAAGGACCCAAACCTTTGTTCCTTTAATTGTTGCTCGATCTCAATGGCTTTGTGAACTGCTTCTTCCAAATCAATGTAAGTTTGTAGCCTCAATGTATTAGCTATCGGCCTGTTCAAACCATCAATGAATCGAACCATAGTTGTTTCTTCATCTTCCTCCACATTAGCTCTCTGAATGAGCATCTCCATCTCTTTAAAATATTCATCCACCGTCCTACTACCTTGGATAAGTCTTCTCAACTTTGTTTTAATTTCTCTATAGTAGTGAGGTGGAATAAACCTTTTACGCATAATCTGTTTCAACTCATCCCATGTCGAAATCTCACCTTCATAATTCCGATGGCGGTTTACCCCAAGTTGAGTCCACCAACTTAATGCATAATCAGAAAATTCCAATGTTGCTAATGCTACCTTTTCATCATCCGGACATTTATAATACCGAAACATGAGTTCAATCTTAGATTCCCATTCACAATAAGTGTCAGGATCATTCTTACCACGAAATTGGGGAATTGTGAATTTCGGTTTTGCCAAAGAAGGTTGTCCACGATCATGAGAATCGTCATCCATTCTAGGGACACGTCGAGGGCCGCGCCTATGGGGCTGGTTATTCCTATCTTCCCTGATTGGATCTTGATATTGAAGTTCTTGATTCATTCGTACCTCATTCAAAGTAGTATTCAATGCTTGAAGGGTAGCATTTATTTGTGTGATTGCAACAGTGTGTCCTTCTAACTGTTGTTGGACTTCCATAAGTGTATCATTATTATCACCTTTAGACATCTTCAAAACCTGTAAAAAATAAACACTCAACACTCAAAAATAAAAGTTAGCAAACCTCACCATTAATCACTCAAAAAGAAAAATCAAATTCTCAATGAGGTCGAATTCAATCTTGTGAGTTCTTTATCAGAGTTTATATCAACCAATTAGAGAGTGTGAACCAAACTACCAAAGAATCCTAATTTGCACTAGGATGCCAAAAACTGACGAGACACCAATTGATTCGTGTTGCACCGAGGAAGAAGTTGTGCACACGTTTAAATCCTACTAACACAAGAAACAAGAAGGTGTTAGATAACGTAAAGGAAGAATAAAGGTAAACAAATGAAAACCTACAGCTAAGAATCAATAAAAATTGCTGAAAACAGAAAACCCGAAAAACTGCGGAGTAACTTGACAACTTCGTTCGAGGTGTTCCCGATCTCCAAAAATCACGAAATTAAATCTGGAGTGTCCTTATATATTTAATTTTTGATCTGGAAAATTTGGGCACCAAATTCAACCCGCTGAATATTTTTTTAATTTTTTATTAGATTTCGTCTTTTTTCAATTTTTTGACTTTTTCGACTTATTTTTTTGCGGGAAATATTTTTGTATATTCAATAACAGTGCCAAAAATATGTATGTAAAATTTCAGATCAATCAGAAAACGTTTACCCACTCAAATGAATTTTTTTCGAAAATTTTTCTGGGTAAAACTGCTGTTTGTAATTTAAAAAATAGAGATCAGTTTAGAAATCAACCAAGAACACCCAAAACGCCCAAAATCTGATACCAAATGATACGGGGTTACGCGCGGACCAAGATCGAGTTGCCAAGTCACGAGAAACTCCTACGAAAACCCTAAACAATTAGATCTGAAACGAAACAGAAAATTAAAAAGATTAGATTTTTGAATTTTCAGATCTGAAATAAAATCCCCAAATCAGCAAAGAATCAAATTGAGAATAGAAATAAGTGTTAGGGTTCTTGAAACCCTCAAGGAGATTATGATTCTGCCCAATTGAACACCAAGATAGTTTTCCCCAAATTTCGACAATCTAATTTCACCCAAAAAGAGTATGGAAAAACCCTAGAAATTGGGGATTTTTGGGCTGATTCCTTAAGATAGAAAAAGGCTGAAAACACAATAAGAACAGAAAATAGATTAGATAATGATTCAGCACAAGTAGAAATAAAGAAAGAATTGACAGTAAGAAATTAAAAGATAAGTCCTAAGAAGCCTTGAAATCTCGAAAGATCTCACAACTCCCTTCAAACGGCTCTAATCTCCCCTCCAAAGAATATCAATGGCAAGAAGAAGGTTGAAGATGGCTCCCACAATCAAAAAGATTGTTAAAACAACTTCTAAAGAAAACTCAAGAGAAAATCCTTGAAGAACTCAAAGAGAATTTTCACTCAAATCAAATCTGAAATTTTCAATGTAATTATAATGTAATGTAGGGTGGTTGGCCAAGCCATATAAATAGGCCTTTCAAATGTTTTCCTAATTTAATTAGAACACTAAAACTAAAACTAAAAAAAAACTCCTAATTATTTTAATATGGAAATTCGGCCAAGGGTCTTTTATTTGGGACTCTTGGATAAACATTTAAACTAAGTAAAATAAATAAATAAATAAAAATAAAACTTTACAACTTGGGCCACTTTAACAATTTGGCCTGATTTTCAACTAAGTATGGGTGGATTTCTTGATTGGGCTTGGAATCTTCTTATTGGGCCTTGCCCTCAAGAATTTGGGCTTGTGATCCATCTCCTACCGAAATTGAATCGTTGATGCTCGTAATGGAGATCCAATGCGCTTTGGCTGCAAGATTTGGTGTCTTGGACCAAGATTCCCAATATTTGAAATCTTGATTTTCCCTTTCTTTTGTGTACGCATCTAAGGCCTTACTAACAAACTCCTGGATGGTCCCATTTAGTTTGGAACGCATTTGTCGGGCCTTTGATCTCGTATCATTCCCCCCTTCCTCAAAAAGATTCGACCTCGAATCTGAAAAATCAAATGGGGACAAGTCAGCCACATTAAAAGTAGAACTTACATTGTACTCACCAGGTAGATCAATTTTATAGGCATTATCGTTGATCCTCTCGAGTACTTGGAAAGGCCCATCGCCCCTTGGGTCCAACTTGGTCTTTCTTCTTGCAGGAAATCGTTCTTTCCTCATATGGACCCAAACCCAATCTCCGGGTTCTAGGACAACCCGTTTGCGCCCCTTGTTTGCTTTGTTGGTGTTGGCATCATATGTTTTGGCTATTCGTTGCCTAGCCTTAGATTTTGCTTGTTTGCATGTAATGCACTTGGAACATACCTTTTCCACATCCTTCTTCATATGTGGCCAATGGAAGTGTTCTTGCAATATGTCTAGTGTTTTGGCCACTCCAAAATGTCCCATTAATCCCCACTATGGGCTTCATGAATCAACAATTCTCTCATGGAACACTTTGGTATGCATAACCTGTTTAAACGAAAAAGAAAGCCATCTACAAGATAAAATTTTTCAAAAGCAGTATGTCCACAATTCTTATAGATATGGCTGAAATCAGTATCATCATCATATAACTCTTTAATATGTTCAAACCCTAAGACTTTAGCATTCAATGTAGTTATTAAAGTATATCGTCTAGACAAAGCATCTGCGACTACATTATCTTTACCTGTTTTATATTGAATCACATAAGGGAATGTTTCAATGAATTCTACCCATCGGGCATGTCTTTTACTCAACTTACCTTGTCCCTTTAACCATTTAAGAGACTCATGATCTGTATGTATGACAAACTCATTAGGCAGCAAATAATGTTGCCATACTTGAAGTGCACGAACTAATGCCAATAGTTCTTTGTCATAAGTCGAGTAATTTAACTGTGCACCGTTCAATTTCTCACTAAAATAAGCAATAGGTTGCTTATCTTGCATTAAAACGGCGCCGATTCCAATTCCTGAAGCATCACACTCAAGTTCAAAAGTTTTAGCAAAATCAGGTAATTTAAGCAAAGGAGCAGAACATAACTTAGCTTTTAGAGTTTGAAAAGCTTTTTCTTGGGTTTCACCCCATTTGAAACCCACTGATTTCTTTATAACTTCAGTCAATGGGGTAGCAATAGTAGAGAAATCTTTCACAAATCGTCTATAAAAACTGGCTAAACCATGGAAAGATCTCACCTCAGTTACCGATTTAGGAGTCGGCCACTCCTTAATTGCCTTAACTTTGTCCTCGTCGACATGAATACCTTGAGCACTAACTATGAAACCTAAGAATATTAGTTTATCACAACAGAATGTGCATTTATCAAGGTTGGCAAATAATCTTTCAGTTCGTAGAATATCCAAAACGGTTCGAACATGGAAAACATGATCATCTAATGACTTTGAGTAAATTAAAATATCATCAAAGTAAACTACTACAAATTTACCCAAATGTAGCCTCAAAACATGATTCATTAATCTCATAAATGTACTAGGTGCATTAGTAAGGCCGAAAGGCATAAC
This sequence comes from Gossypium hirsutum, assembly GCF_007990345.1. Taxonomy (NCBI): domain Eukaryota; kingdom Viridiplantae; phylum Streptophyta; class Magnoliopsida; order Malvales; family Malvaceae; genus Gossypium; species Gossypium hirsutum. The sequence continues at coordinate 58,139,480 of NC_053428.1, forward strand.
TAACCATTCATACAATCCAAATTTTGTTTTAAAGGCTGTTTTCCATTCATCCCCTTCCCTCATTCGAATTTGATGATAACCACTTTTTAAATCAATTTTTGTAAATATTATTGAACCATGTAATTCATCAAGCATATCATCAAGTCTAGGGATTGGGTGTCGATACTTTACCGTTATCTTGTTGATTGGGCGACAATCAACACACATACGAAACGTACCATCTTTCTTTGGCACCAATAAGACAGGAACAGCACAAGGACTTAGGCTCTCACGAATGTACCCTTTGTCTAGTAATTCCTCCACTTGCCTTTGCAATTCCTTTGTCTCCTCGGGATTGCATCTATAGGCTGGTCGATTTGGGATTAAAGCTCCGGGTACTAAGTCAATTTGATGTTCTATCCCTCGTAAAGGTGGTAAACCTTTAGGGGCCTCACTAAAAACATCCTCATAATCCTGCAAAAGAGATTGAAACACACTAGGCAAATTTTCGTTAATGTTAGATAAAGATAAATAATTTTGCCTAAACCTCACAAGGATACAAGGCTGTTTATTAAGTAGGGCTCTCTTCACATCTTTTTTTGTTGCCAAAAGATTTTTTCCACTCATTTTACCACTAGAGGATTCACTCACCTTTGGGCTTTTTAAATTTTGACTTTTTCCACTACTATTAGCCTCTTTTCTTTCTGTCTTTTGTACTTGCTCTTTCTCCCTTACCCCCTCACAAAATTTTATCATCCTCAATTGATCTTTATATACATCAGTAGGATTTAAAGGAGCAAAAGTGAATTTCTTGCCTTTAAATACAAGGGAGTATCGATTAAGTTTACCTTGGTGTGTAACATCGTGATCAAATTGCCAAGGTCGTCCAAGGAGCAAGTGTGCCGCATACATGGGGACTACATCACACCATACGTCATCCTCATAATTGCCGAGTTTAAAAGTGACCAAGGACTGTTTCGTAACTTTAACTTCGGAACATTCATTAAGCCACTGAAGGTGATATGGCTTAGGGTGTTTGGTACAAGGCAACTTTAAAGAATCCACCAAATAACTACTCACTACATTCGAGCAACTACCACTATCAATAATGAGTGAACATAAGTTACCTTTAATAAAACACCGAGAATGGAAAATATTGGCCCTTTGGCTATCATCATCTTTCATCTGAATGTTAAGGGTTCGACGAACTACGAGGCATTGAAAATTAGCAAAGTCCCCTTCCTTTGGTGGTTCGACCAACTCGTCGCCATTAACACTGTCATCCACAAGGTCTGGCATATCTGGATCTGTATTATCAGAGTCGGAAGTGTACTCACCGTTATCTTTTAGAAGAAGTAATCTCGTGTTAGGGCATTCTCTACTATAATGACCACGCCCTTTGCACTTAAAGCATTCAATCTCACGAGTCCTCTTCGCACTCGAATCACCTAAATTGGGTTGCTTAGAAGGTGTTTGCGTTTTAGCAGGAGCCCCTTTTTTCCAATCTGATTGTTTACTTCCATTACTCAAAGAAGACTTGTTAGTAACAAAAGGTGGTTTTGAACTCTTAAAATCAGAATTGGAATTGTTACCTCGATAATATTGTGAAGTAGAGAAGGACCCAAACCTTTGTTCCTTTAATTGTTGCTCGATCTCAATGGCTTTGTGAACTGCTTCTTCCAAATCAATGTAAGTTTGTAGCCTCAATGTATTAGCTATCGGCCTGTTCAAACCATCAATGAATCGAACCATAGTTGTTTCTTCATCTTCCTCCACATTAGCTCTCTGAATGAGCATCTCCATCTCTTTAAAATATTCATCCACCGTCCTACTACCTTGGATAAGTCTTCTCAACTTTGTTTTAATTTCTCTATAGTAGTGAGGTGGAATAAACCTTTTACGCATAATCTGTTTCAACTCATCCCATGTCGAAATCTCACCTTCATAATTCCGATGGCGGTTTACCCCAAGTTGAGTCCACCAACTTAATGCATAATCAGAAAATTCCAATGTTGCTAATGCTACCTTTTCATCATCCGGACATTTATAATACCGAAACATGAGTTCAATCTTAGATTCCCATTCACAATAAGTGTCAGGATCATTCTTACCACGAAATTGGGGAATTGTGAATTTCGGTTTTGCCAAAGAAGGTTGTCCACGATCATGAGAATCGTCATCCATTCTAGGGACACGTCGAGGGCCGCGCCTATGGGGCTGGTTATTCCTATCTTCCCTGATTGGATCTTGATATTGAAGTTCTTGATTCATTCGTACCTCATTCAAAGTAGTATTCAATGCTTGAAGGGTAGCATTTATTTGTGTGATTGCAACAGTGTGTCCTTCTAACTGTTGTTGGACTTCCATAAGTGTATCATTATTATCACCTTTAGACATCTTCAAAACCTGTAAAAAATAAACACTCAACACTCAAAAATAAAAGTTAGCAAACCTCACCATTAATCACTCAAAAAGAAAAATCAAATTCTCAATGAGGTCGAATTCAATCTTGTGAGTTCTTTATCAGAGTTTATATCAACCAATTAGAGAGTGTGAACCAAACTACCAAAGAATCCTAATTTGCACTAGGATGCCAAAAACTGACGAGACACCAATTGATTCGTGTTGCACCGAGGAAGAAGTTGTGCACACGTTTAAATCCTACTAACACAAGAAACAAGAAGGTGTTAGATAACGTAAAGGAAGAATAAAGGTAAACAAATGAAAACCTACAGCTAAGAATCAATAAAAATTGCTGAAAACAGAAAACCCGAAAAACTGCGGAGTAACTTGACAACTTCGTTCGAGGTGTTCCCGATCTCCAAAAATCACGAAATTAAATCTGGAGTGTCCTTATATATTTAATTTTTGATCTGGAAAATTTGGGCACCAAATTCAACCCGCTGAATATTTTTTTAATTTTTTATTAGATTTCGTCTTTTTTCAATTTTTTGACTTTTTCGACTTATTTTTTTGCGGGAAATATTTTTGTATATTCAATAACAGTGCCAAAAATATGTATGTAAAATTTCAGATCAATCAGAAAACGTTTACCCACTCAAATGAATTTTTTTCGAAAATTTTTCTGGGTAAAACTGCTGTTTGTAATTTAAAAAATAGAGATCAGTTTAGAAATCAACCAAGAACACCCAAAACGCCCAAAATCTGATACCAAATGATACGGGGTTACGCGCGGACCAAGATCGAGTTGCCAAGTCACGAGAAACTCCTACGAAAACCCTAAACAATTAGATCTGAAACGAAACAGAAAATTAAAAAGATTAGATTTTTGAATTTTCAGATCTGAAATAAAATCCCCAAATCAGCAAAGAATCAAATTGAGAATAGAAATAAGTGTTAGGGTTCTTGAAACCCTCAAGGAGATTATGATTCTGCCCAATTGAACACCAAGATAGTTTTCCCCAAATTTCGACAATCTAATTTCACCCAAAAAGAGTATGGAAAAACCCTAGAAATTGGGGATTTTTGGGCTGATTCCTTAAGATAGAAAAAGGCTGAAAACACAATAAGAACAGAAAATAGATTAGATAATGATTCAGCACAAGTAGAAATAAAGAAAGAATTGACAGTAAGAAATTAAAAGATAAGTCCTAAGAAGCCTTGAAATCTCGAAAGATCTCACAACTCCCTTCAAACGGCTCTAATCTCCCCTCCAAAGAATATCAATGGCAAGAAGAAGGTTGAAGATGGCTCCCACAATCAAAAAGATTGTTAAAACAACTTCTAAAGAAAACTCAAGAGAAAATCCTTGAAGAACTCAAAGAGAATTTTCACTCAAATCAAATCTGAAATTTTCAATGTAATTATAATGTAATGTAGGGTGGTTGGCCAAGCCATATAAATAGGCCTTTCAAATGTTTTCCTAATTTAATTAGAACACTAAAACTAAAACTAAAAAAAAACTCCTAATTATTTTAATATGGAAATTCGGCCAAGGGTCTTTTATTTGGGACTCTTGGATAAACATTTAAACTAAGTAAAATAAATAAATAAATAAAAATAAAACTTTACAACTTGGGCCACTTTAACAATTTGGCCTGATTTTCAACTAAGTATGGGTGGATTTCTTGATTGGGCTTGGAATCTTCTTATTGGGCCTTGCCCTCAAGAATTTGGGCTTGTGATCCATCTCCTACCGAAATTGAATCGTTGATGCTCGTAATGGAGATCCAATGCGCTTTGGCTGCAAGATTTGGTGTCTTGGACCAAGATTCCCAATATTTGAAATCTTGATTTTCCCTTTCTTTTGTGTACGCATCTAAGGCCTTACTAACAAACTCCTGGATGGTCCCATTTAGTTTGGAACGCATTTGTCGGGCCTTTGATCTCGTATCACCTACTATGGTGACAAACGAGAAGGTTCAAGCAATTCTATGTATACTCCAAGATATTCATCCATGGAGAATCAATCTTGAAGAGAAGATCATCTTTTGTATGAAGACCCCTACTCTTATTCTCAACTAAAAGTTTCCCATTTTGATTTTTCCTTGTTTTCTTCTTTTTGTAATGAAATTGAAAAAACATGTGAAAAAGAAAAAGAGAAGGAAAGAGAGCAAAAAGAGATTAAGAGAGAAAAAAATGTGAGAAAGAAAAGAAAGTTAACAAAGAGATTGAGATTGAAGAGATAAAAAGAGTATGCAAGAAACGAGTGTTGATGAAAAAGATACAAGTGAAAAGGAAGAAAATGATCTAGAAAAAGCGATGAGTGTTTTTACTAACCATCCTGTGAATTCTCCTTGTATTATTTCTTCTTTTCATGTAACACCCCTTACCCATGTTCTAAGCCAAAACAAGGTACGGAATATTACAGATCACGAAAACATGAATTCACACATTTACCTGATCTTACATAATTAATTCCTCTAGTTAGAACAAAAATAGATAACATTAACAGATATACATAAATACAAGTAATTTATCAAATTTTGAAAAGTAATATTTTAAACCAAATTAATTATGACATATAACAAAATCATTCAGCCCTCTATACATGTCATAATTCCAAAATAGTGTTTACAAAATACCAAAAAGTATTGATAGTGTGGATGGGTCTCCGATGATCTCCAAATCGCGAGCTGGCTTAGTAACTCTATAAGAAAAGAAAAAGAAAAGAAGGTAAGCATATAGCTTAGTAAGTAAGTACGAAATTGATATTCAATTTATCAAAGTAAAACAATCATACTAGTATATAATCACATATTCAGGACAGGCTATTTTCTGGAGTCCCGGTTTAAAAATCATATCTTGAGCTAAAAAACTCGAAATCCAATTCCGTAAATTTTTTCTGAAACTAGACTCATATTTCTACTTACTAATTTTTTTCTAGAATTTTTGGTCGGGCCAATTAGTACAGTTTATTAGTTAAAGTCTCCCCTGTTTCAGGGTACGACTACTCTGACCCCTGTGCACTACGAACCAAATTTCTCCCTGTACAGAATTCCAACGACCATTCCATTTATTTCCCTTAAATCCATGCATGTAAGGTGTGACTCTTAATAATTTTTGTACAAATTATGGTGAATTTCTAAAGTCAGAATAGGGAATCTCAAATTCATTCAGACCCTGTTTCACAAGAACTCAAATATCACACAATATAGAATTCTTTTGCTTCCCCTGTTTCTTTTATGTGAAAATAGACTCATTAAGTTTTATTTTCATATATCATTTGCATTTTATTCAACTTCCACGATTTTTGGTAAATTTTTTAAAATCATGTAACTGCTACTGTCCAAAACTATTTTATTTCTAACATTCACTCTTGCATAATTCCACCTAGTCCTTTTTGTAATACCAGAATTCACTCAATTATCGAGCACATATAGCTCCTAACTTTTCATAAACATAAATTTGCACATATTCACCTTAAAATAACTTTCACATATTACCACTTTATCGATTTTCCCCGTTGAACTCAACGGAAAAATAACAAATATACCATTGTTTACACATATTTCCCCCTTCCACACTTATAGCTGAAGCTATCTGATACGCATAGTAGCCTGAACTTAGTACTACACATCCGATCAACAATCCGGTACACGTAGTAGCCTGCACTTAGTACTACACACGTGACCTCATCATCTGATACACGTAGTAGCCTGCACTTAGTACTACACACATGATCGAAGTCATTGAGTACGCATAGTAGCCTGCACTTAGTACTACACATGCGACTTAACAGTATGATACATGTAGTAGCCTACACTTAGTACTACACACGCGTATTCACAATGGGTCATTCGTATTGTTCCTAGCTTGGGTATGGAGAAATTTGGTGTATTTTGTATTCCGTGTTTTATGCAATAGGGACTAAATTGTAAAAATTATAAATGTCAGGGGTAAAATGGTAACTTGCCCATTTATGTGTTTTTGGATTAAATTGAATGAAAATATGTTTGAATGATCTTAATTTGAATATATTTAGATCAAGAACCAAAGAGATCAGATTTGGATAGGGGAAAAACAAAAGTTGTCAACTAGCAGCCCCGTCCTATTTTACGATGTCCGAGGTAAGTTTATAAGCAAATAGACATGTTTAATTGTAGTTAAATATTAAATATATATGTTGTTCTGAAAAGTTAGAATTTATATTTGATATAGCCGTATTAGAATTTATATTTGATATAGTCGAATATGAAAAGGCTTGGTTACTACGTTTCTAAATTCGTTCCGATCGAGTTGCGACGTCCGAAAGCCCTATATGAACCTTAGTAATAGCTAGGATACATATGTCATGACATAGGATTCCGATATATGTGTGCAAGTAAGTCCATGGCATCGAATTGTGATTCTAATATGTGTTTACGGGTAAGACCCTGTCTGGGACAGTGGCATCATTTTGTGGCTACATGTAAGACCACGTCTGGGACATTGGCGTTGTATGATTTATGTGATTATCTGAGTGTCCTATCCGATTTTGAATGGTTCATCGGGCAATGATAAGCTATGTTTGAATATGTAAAACGAGCTATGTGCCAGGTACAGATGTAACACCCCTATAATCTGGTCCGTCGCCGGGGTGGGTTATGAAGAGTTACTGATCCAAAATTTAATATTTAAAAAAAAATACACAATAAAAATAAAATAAAAATATACATCGCCAAACTCAGTTAAAGATCGAAATTCAAACTTGTATCGACATTCAAAAGTAGCCATATTCACATGGCTTATATATAAGTACGTCTCACATTCGCTTAAGTCTATTCTATACATGCCATACTAGCTCCAAAATATAGTAGTACCCCAAAATGATAGATAGCGTGACGAGCAGCTGACGATTCCCTTTCTGAGCAGGTAACTGGAATCAACAATCTATAAAACAGAGAATGTAACAAACGAAGTAAGCTTTCAAAGCTTAGTAAGTTTTAAGCATCATAAATAATTAAAACTTAGTCAAAAATCAAAACATTCATTTAAACAGACTTATTCTCAATTCAAATTGCTTCATGGCCGAATACACATAAACATAAACATAGATTCTCAGCACATATTTTTCTTTTACTAAAAGTTCATGCGATGCATTTAAATCAAATAATCTCATATAATAACAACATTTGACCGAATAGGTCATTGTTTTACTCGTAGATATAACAATCATTCACACTTAAGTATCATTCTTTGATACTAATAATTCACAAAATCATTGACTGAATGTACATGAGTACATAAAGAAATTTTAACATATAATTCATATGCAAAATAGACCATGACAGATTAAATCATTCTCATATTGGCAAATATAACCATCGATCATATATATATATTCTTCTTTGATGCTAATGATTCACTTCGAAATCAATTCACCGGTGAGTAAGTAATACGTACTTGAACATATTAAATGTATAGTACTTACTTGATGATGGTTTACTGCGAGCATGCAATATCGTAATCTTACTTAACTTACTGGCATTAAGCCCTCTCAGGTCTTAGGACTTGAAACCAATTACCAGCACAAGCCTGCGGGAATTTAAACCCTGTATAATACCAGCTCGAAGCCTGTGGGACTTTAGCCCAGGCATATTTCCAGCACGTAGCCTGCGGACCTTAAGTCCGGATATAATTCCAGCACATAGCCTGCGGACCCTAAGTCCGGATATAATTCCAGCACATAGCCTGCGAACCCTAAGTCTGGATATACATCACTGAATGTCATGCATACTTATTCACAAGAAAATTCAATTCACATAACATCTCACAATCATAGTTCATTTATTCCATTCGAATAATAGCATAACATGGGCACCATTCATATAACTTTTGGCTCAATAACATACATAAGAATATATGTCCATTTTACTTTCCAAGCTTAACTTCTAATGTCTATTCATATAACTTTAAGCCTTAAACATAAATTATTTGTCACTTCGCAGGACAGTTATCATACACATATCAAGACATTATCAATTACGTACTAAATGTGACTATTCAAAACTTACCTCGAATATTTTCGAACAGTCTCAGATTGGCTATTCAACTACTTTCTCTTTTCCCTTGTCCAACCTTGGTTCTCTATGCTCTTGAGCTTAAATTCAACAATTTTAAACTAGTCATTATTCGACTATTCAAGCATTACTTTCAGAATATAATATATATATACGACTTTCGCACATATAGATCATAGTAAGTTTATAAGAAAACATTAAGCAACTCGTTAACAAATTTTTATCAATATTTACCACATAATCACAAATTCACAATAAGCTATCTTCCTGAGCAACAGTCACTAAATTATTTATAATTGGAGCTACGAAACTCCAAATCAATTGCCGTAAAATTTCCCTGAAAATAGACTCATATATCTTTTATCCATAAAATTTTCAGAATTTTTAGCTTGGCCAATAAATACCAGATTTTTCTTAAAGTTTCCCCTGTTTCACTGTTTGACTAATCTGACCACTCTTCACTACAAATCAAATTTCTCATTATCAGAAATTCTTTTGCTTTCACAGTTTCTTTTATAAGAAGATAGACTCATTAAGCTTTAATTACATAATTTATTCAGCTTCTAACTCAACTCCCACAATTTATGGCGATTTTCCAAAATCATATTACTGTTGCTGTCCCAAGCAGATTTATTACCAATTCATTCTTTCACACATTCTTTGCATGCATGTTATTTAAACATGTAAATCACCAATCAATTTCATCACATATATCTATAATTTCACTAAAGCATAATCTAATACAATACATCATGCTCAAAACATTATTCAAGTTCAAATTTGGCTAACACACATATAACACTAGCAACTAAATATTAACATTGCATTTCACTATAATAGCCAATTGCCATTAAACAATGAAGCCACAATTATTTAATTTTACCAAGCTTCAACTTAATTTATAACTATCTAAATCATTTAAAATGTTCAACAACAAATTCTTCTTTAATTAAGCACATATTCGGCAATGACAATGGTAATTTAGCAAACCTTAATTTAACTTATAATTGTTCATATTCGGCATATTAAACTCTAGCATGCCTTTAGATATTAATTTCCAGCACGCATTCGAATACTTTTCGAGCTAACAACAATTAAATTTTTAGACAATTTAGCCACCTACATCCTTTCATCAAATACTTGTTTCTTAGTTTCAACTATTAATAATGGGACATTACTAAAATTGAAACTTTTGGACAGCAATATAAATAGCAATTTAAAAAGTTTTAAGCTCCCAAATTTTTAAACTCCTCAAGCATAAACCGAACAGCAATGCATGTTAGTTCTAAGCATATTTATTTTCTGAATTTTACCCATAGTACGAGATATGCAAAATTTAACAGCAACCAGAATCAGGTGACATCCTTAATCTTTTTCTCTTCAAAAATCTTCCATAGCCGATTACTCATATCACTACTAAAAAAATCAAAATTTTGACATGGCTAAGTTAGGGACTTAGTAACTAACTTAATATATGCTACATATTCAAAAATGAACATAAATTTCATACCTTAATTCTAGCTCAAAAGTGACCGAATGGCTATCTTCGCTTTCTTCTTTAAGGTTCGGCTAAGCAAGGAAGAAGATGAACCAAACCTTTTGATACAACCACCCCTCCTGAGTTGTCAACTGCCAATGAAGATCCTCTCGAATTGCCCGTAGGACTGATCACCCGAGCTCGAGCAAATAGATTCAAAGACGCAACAACAGCTTTAGTTGATAGAGTTTGGGGTGAAACCGTTGCTGGACTTCTTGAAAGCTCTTGGACCAGCAAGCCAAGCAAACCATGCATACTCTTTCAAGCTCAAATCAGCTCAACTTCAACTCAACTTAGCTCAACGAGCTCGTTTCAGCTCATTTCATTATTGCATTTATTATGCTGGAATAAATTATTTAAGTTGCTGTTAGTTTTATTAGTTATTTGTTTTAATAATTAATTTGTCATAATCTGGACATGTTTTAATTATGTTCTAAATTAAGTACTTAATTAATTAGGACCAATTAAATATGTCTTAACTATTACAAAGATTAATTATGTCCAGCCTAATTTATGGTGCAAGATTTATTTGTCTATGTTGCCGAATTTAATGTGTCTAAAAGGGATTTAATTTGCTGAATTAAATGTTGTAGGTACATTACCCCTTGGACGGCATAGGTGCATGGATGACTTAAAATTGGTGTGCTGCTCTTTGGTGTTCCCTAAGTGACCATTCAGCCAAACCTTACAACTCTTCAAGAAGACCGATTGGCTGCCCAAGACAAATTAAGGCTGTTCACACCCACCCGATTATTCCTTTCACACCAAGGGCTGTTCGGTTTTGTTTGTTCACACATGTGTGGCTGTTCAAATCAGTTTGTTCACATTCTAAGACTATTGAAGTGCTCTAGACAGCTCTTTAATCACATGAACATTTGGCTGAATCAAGTAGCAACATTAATTCCAAATTCAAGCATTTGGCCGAACCTATTGATGGCATTTCAGCTCCCAAGCAATTCATTCAATTTTTCTATTGAATCAAGGCATCTAGAAGCTGCCCCTTACCGTTCTCCATGAACAAGAAACTTCAAGGAAGCTTCATCAAAAATTCTGGAATTTTCAGAAACCATTTAGCTACCTCAAGAGCCTATTCGGCTATCCCTTGCATTCACTATAAATTGTGGCTTGTGTTACTTTGTAAAGAACTTTTGAAACTTTTGTTAATGTTATGCTGCCAAAATCGTGAGGCAAACTTTTCTTATATTTCGTTCAAAGATTCATTTGGCGTTCCTAGCGTTCTAGTTGTGTCAACCGTGTTCTTTGTCGTACCCGAACTTATCACTATTCGTAGTGCGTTCAACATACCGAGGTTCCTATCTTGTTAGATAGTGGGTCGAGGTTTCCCTTACCAAACCTATAACCGAACTCAAAAGGCTAACTCAACGGGTCGATACCATTTCGGTAATTGGTTCTTGAAAGTCCCTTTAGTAGTTCAAACCCGTTCTTCCTTCTTTACCTAATCGAACCTAAACCGACCAATTTGTTCATACCATTTTTGATCCTTCCCTTTCGTTCCTACCATTCCATTCGTACCCCTCTTTCTACTCGACTATACCTACAACTCAACTAATCCTAACGTAACTTCTCGTAGACGATCGGGCAATCTACATAAGACTTGACTCTTCCCGAGATGGTTCATATCATCTGGTATCAGAGCTACTTAAAACGAGAAGCTTAGACATTCGAAGCTGATGTGATCCGGCTCGGTTGATTGAGTCGATTCACTTAAGTTGCCCAATCGTCGACGAGAAGTTCGTTCGAAATTGTTTTAAGATGAAGATTGTTTTCAGTTTAAGCGGAAGACTTTTAAAAGGGTTCAAAAGATAGGCTAAATTCGGATATTTTGTAGGTTCGGTTTAATAAGAAAAGAAATAAAGTTTATATTTAATAAATAGGATGGAGATGAAAAAAAATGAACTTAAGTATTAAAAACGATTCAATACTATGTAAAGTATTGCCCCGGGACTTATATTGCTTAAGGTGGGTTTAATGGAAGTCGAAGATGGACCTTGACCCGTTACCTATAGAGAGGTAGGAACCAAAGGTATAAAAATATGGTTGAACGCCACACCGATTCGGTGATAAGTTCAATGGAGTTCGGATTGACACCACTAGCAAGCTAGATAAGTCGCTTCGAGACTCGAACAAAAGAAGAGAGGAGGTAACCTCACAAGAACAAAAGTTCTATTAAGTTTAATTGATCAAATTCTGTAACCTTTTTACAAAGAGAAATGAACTATTTATAGAGTTCAGGTGATAGCCGAATAGTCATACTAAACAAGCTTAAAGACTAAGTAATTCGGCTTTAAATGTGTAAAACTAAACTAGAAATGTATCCATTAAAAGTGATGTCCAAATTCGGCTGTATGGATGTTCAATGGCCAACTTCATGAGTAAGGAAATGTACTTGAGGGCTGATGAATGCATGGGATGCCAATAGCTTTGTCTAGATTCGGCCAAGGTGTGAATGGACACTTCAAAAGATGTCTTTTGGCCGAATAGGTGCATAGGAAATTCAATGGTCAGCCACCGATGCATGTAGGTGGATATTCATGCACTCTTCCATTCATTGTATTGAATCATTCATGCATCATCTTTAAGGCAACCATTCATTGTAGGTAGTCATGCATGTACCCGAACATACATTGAACCAGAAATGTTCATGAATCCTCATTAATTGTGTTCCCACATGTGGATGTACCTACAAAAGATATAAACAAATTAGATTCAAGGTACATTCAGCTTAAATTAAATAATATCAAGACATATTTAACAAATTAAAATAAAGACATAAATAAAATATAATTAATAATAAATTCGGCTAGCTCAATGATAGTCAAAATTCTTGATGAGCTGAATTGAGCTAGAAAATTCGGTTATGAGCTGTAGTAAAAATAATTAAAATAAAACTATCACTCAAATTATTCAAATAATAAAATTAACGAGCTGGAAAGAAGCTAAATTGAGCTCAAATAGGTGGAATTGAGCTCAAGTGAGCTGATTGAAGTCGAATTGAGCTAAGGGAGCTGGAATTGAGCTGAAATTAGCTTGCACTAAGGTGCATGGTTTCTTCAAGGAGTTGGATCGAGCTTCCCCATCTTCAACGAGCTGATTCTCCTTCCAAAACTTGAACAATAAAGCTAAAATAGCTTCATGAATTTGCTTGGACCTAACTCGAGTCATTGGTCCCTTTGGGAGCTCATGGGAAACAAGATTCAAGCTTGGTGGTGCTTGGGACGTGGTCACATCATTCCCCCCTTCTTCAAAACGACTTGTCCTCAAGTCGAGCTGTTTGTTCTCTAGAAAATAATTCGTCTTATGCAACTCTCCTTGAATGAATGGAACAATTAGTCGTTCATAAGCCTTTGCAAAAGAACTCACAATATTCGGCATTAGAGATGGCAAATGAATCAATGAAAATAGACAACCATTAATCATCAGGAAATAATCAGAACAACTATGTGGACCATGCATGGTCATAACAAGACAAGTATGAGTTATGTAAAAAGGCAAACTTAAAACATCATTCTTACAATCATATGGACAAAACTCCTTCCATATCCATAACTCATCAAATGGTCGAGACAAAGACAAATATGTTTTTAAGCATTCAAACCTTTCAATTTGCTTCCACAAGTCATTGTTCAAGTAAATGGAATGCGAGTAATGGAACAAGAAATTTAAATCTTCATCACAAACACACAAATGAAAAGTTTCATATGATTCATGATTTCGCATGTTTGGCACTCGCAATTGTCGTTTGGTTATGTTCTCAACAATGAATTCATCACATTTTCCAAAGAGAAAAATCGTCTTATCATTACTCAAAATGGATTTATCATCATCAAGCAAAATCAAATAATTAACCACAACAGGATTCAAGTGATTTTCAGCAATCAATGTGTCTTCAAAAATTTTAGTTACATTCGACTTAAGAAAAGATGGTCGCATAACATCAGAATTCATACCTGATTCACCTTTAGGAGTGGAAAATTGAGAATCAATTTTACCTTTTTCAATCAAAGTGAACCTTTTCTCCTTGAGAAGGTATTGAAGTCGAAGCTTATTACACAATCCTTGAAAAACCTGAAACAAAGGGAAAACACAAAGGCAACTTGCACTTTTCGAAATGTTGGGTTCATAATGCTGAAAGAGGGTAATGTCTCCATAGACATTGAACTCAAAGGAACAGGCTAAAACACTATTCACATATTGAACATATGTAACGATACCAGGTTCAAAAACATGAGTTGATCTTACCTTTTCGAAATGAAAAATGAATTTTATGTACAACCACATAAAATGATCAAAGAACAATTTTAAATTATAAACAGAGTCTTTAAATTTCAAAGGCCAAGCATCAAACAGACATAAATTTGTCGCATAAAATTTAGGATGCTTGAGTTCCGCACATATCAACCTAAAACGATAAATTCCAGGTTTGAACACACGAGTTTGATTACTTACGCCAAAGTGTTTTAGTAAATCAAACATGTCAAACCAAAAGGGTTTTCGTGTCCATAGATACAAACATTCAAATCTCTTTATATTCATCAAATCAAACTTGCACAAATTCATGGATTTGTCACATGATAATAATGGATGCACAAAATTATCATATTTGAAAAATTGAATCGCTTTTCGTGAAAACCCGACATCATGCAAAACCAAATCTTTAGTTTGTCGTTCGTACCGAACAACATCAACCACATTCAAAGAATAGAAATTAATCGAATGAAAATAAGAGAATTTTTTTAAAACAAAGTCATTTTCAACAACTTTCAAACTTGATGGCCATGACTCGGTTTTTAAAACTTCCTTACCTCGCTTACCTTCAAGCTCGTGTGGTTTGATTTCAACTTCATCCTTACCTTTTTTGGTCATGCAAAAACGTCGCTCGTTAGGAAGATATTGAAGTTGATATTCGTCACAAAGATTTGTCGAAACCTGAAAAGAAGGAACAGAACAAAAACAAACATCACGGGGGTTAGTTAAAATTTCGTTCTCCTTTTCTTGTTCTCGCTCACTATCTTTATTTTCTCTCGTTTCTTCTTCAACATCTTTTTCTTTTTCAATTTTTTCCTCAATCTCAATTTCTTTTCAATTTTCTTTTCTTCATTTTCTTTTTCACTCACTATTTTGATTTCTTTTTCTTTTTCACTACAATGTGCGGATGACACGAAAGAATCAAAGAGATAATCATTTGGCTCAAAGAAAGAGAACATATTTTCATAAGCTTCTCGTCCATTTCTTCGAGAACAATCCTTTGGGAAGGACTTCTTTGAAGCATACGAGGAATAGCTCGTCCTTTCTCGCTCATCTCGAGTGATTTTTGACTCGAAGTTTTCTTCTCGCGGTCTCGAAAGCCTTGTTGAATAGGAGTCTTGATATGTGTCTCTTCTCGAATAATGTCGTCGTGATGCACTTAACTCTATTTCTCGACTCGGTGTAGTTTGCGTCCGTCGGGCTTTTTCCTCCACTCGGTCCAAACGTCTTTTTAATGGGCTTAGTTTTTCCTCCAATATTCGGCCCATCTCGTTCACCAAGTATTGAAATTCATCGGTAGAGAATTCTTATTGAGACATGATTCAAGAAAATGTTCGAAAATCGAAAGATAGAATAAATAGTAAATGAACCTCACCAATTCAAAATCCTCACCAATCTCTCACAAAGAAATAATGATTTTCACTCGCACTCGTGTTTACACTCTTCTAGGCTTTTTCTTTGATGAAAAACACACGTGCCTTTTACCTCTCGACCTCGTCTCACAATTTCGTAATTCGTCTCGATAGACTTAATTTGCTGCTTAAGGGTCGGTTTCAAAATAGGTTACAAAGGAATGATGTGGGTGTAGGGTAGGCTAAACAAAATAAAATCAAGGCTAAGTGTGGCGTTGGGATGGGTAAATAATGGTAGGAAGGGAAACTTGATGATCGGAGCAAATAAGAGAGAAGAAAAATAAAAATAAAAACTCGCAAGACTTTCACTTTTTTTTTAACTTGATTTTTTTTTGTCACCTTTTTTTTTGCTCGATTTTTTTTTACTTTTTTTTTGAAAATTTTTTTTTTAATCAATTTTTTTTGATTTTTTTTGTTACTCCAATACAATAGTAAGCTAAATACAAGGAAAAAAAAATAAATTACAACTCAAACTTTTTTTTTTGATTTTTTTTTTCACGTTTCGAACCTACTTGCGGCCTTATTACGAACGTCGGCGCTCCTCGTTTTAGTAGCTCTGATACCAAATGATGTGATCCGGCTCGGTTGATTGAGTCGATTCACTTAAGTTGCCCAATCGTCGACGAGAAGTTCGTTCGAAATTGTTTTAAGATGAAGATTGTTTTCAGTTTAAGCGGAAGACTTTTAAAAGGGTTCAAAAGATAGGCTAAATTCGGATATTTTGTAGGTTTGGTTTAATAAGAAAAGAAATAAAGTTTATATTTAATAAATAGGATGGAGATGAAAAAAAATGAACTTAAGTATTAAAAACGATTCAATACTATGTAAAGTATTGCCCCGGGACTTATATTGCTTAAGGTGGGTTTAATGGAAGTCGAAGATGGACCTTGACCCGTTACCTATAGAGAGGTAGGAACCAAAGGTATAAAAATATGGTTGAACGCCACACCGATTCGGTGATAAGTTCAATGGAGTTCGGATTGACACCACTAGCAAGCTAGATAAGTCGCTTCAAGACTCGAACAAAAGAAGAGAGGAGGTAACCTCACAAGAACAAAAGTTCTATTAAGTTTAATTGATCAAATTCTGTAACCTTTTTACAAAGAGAAATGAACTATTTATAGAGTTCAGGTGATAGTCGAATAGTCATACTAAACAAGCTTAAAGACTAAGTAATTCGGCTTTAAATGTGTAAAACTAAACTAGAAATGTATCCATTAAAAGTGATGTCCAAATTCGGCTGTATGGATGTTCAATGGCCAACTTCATGAGTAAGGAAATGTACTTGAGGGCTGATGAATGCATGGGATGCCAATAGCTTTGTCTAGATTCGGCCAAGGTGTGAATGGACACTTCAAAAGATGTCTTTTGGCCGAATAGGTGCATAGGAAATTTAATGGTCAGCCACCGATGCATGTAGGTGGATATTCATGCACTCTTCCATTCATTGTATTGAATCATTCATGCATCATCTTTAAGGCAACCATTCGTTGTAGGTAGTCATGCATGTACCCGAACATACATTGAACCAGAAATGTTCATGAATCCTCATTAATTGTGTTCCCACATGTGGATGTACCTACAAAAGATATAAACAAATTAGATTCAAGGTACATTCAGCTTAAATTAAATAATATCAAGACATATTTAACAAATTAAAATAAAGACATAAATAAAATATAATTAATAATAAATTCGGCTAGCTCAATGATAGTCAAAATTCTTGATGAGCTGAATTGAGCTAGAAAATTCGGTTATGAGCTGTAGTAAAAATAATTAAAATAAAACTATCACTCAAATTATTCAAATAATAAAATTAACGAGCTGGAAAGAAGCTAAATTGAGCTCAAATAGGTGGAATTGAGCTCAAGTGAGCTGATTGAAGTCGAATTGAGCTAAGGGAGCTGGAATTGAGCTGAAATTAGCTTGCACTAAGGTGCATGGTTTCTTCAAGGAGTTGGATCGAGCTTCCCCATCTTCAACGAGCTGATTCTCATTCCAAAACTTGAACAATAAAGCTAAAATAGCTTCATGAATTTGCTTGGACCTAACTCGAGTCATTGGTCCCTTTGGGAGCTCATGGGAAACAAGAGTCAAGCTTGGTGGTGCTTGGGACGTGGTCACATCAGAAGCGGAGCATTCCCGAGGTAGGGTTAGAAAAAAAAAGTATAGAAAAAAAAATTTTGTATACCAAAGTTTTCTCATTTCGATTAGTTTGTTATTGTTGCTATAAAAACAAAAATCTACGCAGCCGAAAAAAAAAGAAAATCGTGTACAAAAGTGCTTCTATTGTATTTAGTTTGCTGATATAGTACAAAAAAAAGTTATACAAGTTTGAAAAAAAATTCCAAAAAAAAAATCGAAAAAAAAGTGATTTATGCAATTCAATTGTTAGTTGATCGTCAAGCTTTGATTTGATATAGTTTTCGATCCATCTTCTATCCTACCCTTCCTAATACGCCACACTTTTAACCCAATTCCCTACTCTTTCAGCCTACCCGAAAACTGAATACATCAATCACTTGTTACTCCTTTTGAACCGACCACCTAGACCAAGGACTAAGCCTTAACGAATCTGCTTACGAAATCACGAGAAAAGGTTAAGAGAGGTAAAAGGCACGAGAGTTGTAAGTGCAATAGAGTGGAGGTAAAAGCCTAATTTCGAGTGTAAACACGAGTGTGAGAGAAACAACTTCTTTTCCTTTTCGAGAGATTGTGAGCTTTTGTGGTGAGGTTTACTTTAACAACGTTTTAATGTCACAAGAGTCAGATTACAACGTGGAAGATCGTCCGGGAAGACAACCCATTCGCAACGTCCTCGACTTAAACATGCAAGCCTTATTACGAGAAATGGAGCGACTCCTAGATCGAAGGCTCAATCCTATCGAAGACCGTTTGTTCCAAGTTGAAGTGAATGGCCAACGTGAAAGAGCACCCGAGGGGGTTAGACCAAGACGGGAGAGGCCAAATCAAAACCGGGGAAGACGAAAGGTCCAAGATGATGAAGCAAATGACCTTAGTGATCTTGAAAGTGAACAAGAGTCTAATGCTAGTGATCGACGTAGGCAACACCGACAACGAGATCGAAGACGCGAAGATGATGATCTCAAGAACATTAAACTGTCTATTCCACCGTTTCAAGGTAGATCGGATCTGGAGGCCTATCTTGAGTGGGAAAAAAAGATAGAGTTGGTGTTCGATTGTCACAATTACTCCGAGAATAAAAAGGTGAAACTAGCAGCAATAGAGTTTTCGGACTACGCCATGATTTGGTGGGAACAACTGACCACTAGTCGGAGGCGTAACGGTGAACGTCCTATCTCTACACGGACCGAAATAAAGGCGGTGATGAGGCGACGATTTATCCCTGCGTACTACCACCGGGAGTTGTACAAAAACTCCAAAATCTCACGCAAGGGTCCAAAAGTGTCGAGGATTACTACAAAGAGATGGAAATCGCGATGATTCGAGTGGATTTCCAAGAAGATCCCGAAGCAACGATGGCGATTCCTGGCTGGTCTAAATCGAGATATAGCAAACGTAGTGGAATTACAACACTACATTGAAGTGGTTGATATGGTCCATATGGCCATCAAGGTGGAAAGACAACTCAAGAGAAAAGGCCCAAGTCGAGGGTTTCCCACTTCCAACCCTTCAAAGTGGAGCCAAGGATCAAGTAAAGGACCTGCCAATCCTCGAGGGAAGGAGACCACGGTACCTCCAAAAACCAACAAGCCCATCGCCGAAATGAACAAAGGCAAGGCACCCGAATCGACATACAATTGAAATTGGGATATTAAGTGTTTTAAGTGTCTCGGAAGAGGCCACATAGCAAGCCATTGCCCAAATCGAAGGACCATGGTATTGCGAGCTGATGGCGAGATTGAAACGGAGGATGAGGAGGAGAAAGAATCTGAATCAGCTTTCGAAGTCGAGGAGGACGTGGAACAACCCATGGAAGGAGAACTACTTGTTGTAAAACGAAGTCTAAGTCTCCAAGGCACGGAGAATAATCTACAACGAGAGAATATCTTCCACACTCGGTGCCAAGTCGGAGGCAAAGTCTATAGCGTCATTATCGACGGAGGTAGCTGTACCAATGTAGCAAGTACCATGATGGTTGAAAGACTTGGTTTGCCTACTACCAAGCATTCGAGCCCCTACAAACTTCAATGGCTCAATGACAGAGGAGAGCTTAAGGTAACGAAGCAAGTACTTGTCTCTTTCAACATCGGCAAGTATTCGGATGAAGTTCTTTGTGACGTCGTACCGATGCATGCGGGGCATTTGCTACTTGGCCGACCGTGGCAGTTTGATAGACGAGTTCAACTCGACGGGTATACCAACCGGTATTCATTCAAATTCATGGGAAAGAATGTGATGTTGGCGCCATTGACTCCTAAACAAGTGTATGAAGACCAAATCAAGCTAAAAGCTTCTATTGAGCAAATGAGAGAAAAAGAAAAAGAAAGTTGTAAAAAAATAAAAGAAGAGAAAAATAAGAAAAAGAAAACAAAAGAGAGTGACAAGAAAAATATCCAAGAAAAGGAAGAAAGAGAAAAGAAAATCGAGAAAATGAGTGTTTTTGACAGAGTTAGTGATGTGAGGAAGACTTTGGTGATGAATCGAACTGTTCTTGTACTTTTGTATAAGGAAGCATTAATTTCTACTAACGATTTACCCGATACCCTACCCCCTCCTATTTTGTCTTTGTTGCAGGATTTCCAAGACATTTTTCGGAAGAAACCCCGAGTTGATACGAGCACGCCCCGCGAACTTCATCGAGCAAGTCTGTCAAGCCGAGCATTGACATGTTGGCAAGCTGATCCCAGCTCGTTTCCAGCTCCACGAGCTCTATCTAGCTCAAATCCAGCTTATTCAAGCTCGATCCAACTTGCCTGAGCTAAACCGAGCTCACTCCTAGCTCATATTTAGCTCACGAGCTAAACATTAGCTCAACTTCAGCTTAGGAGTTTAGCCTCAGCTCAACTTTAGCTCACGAGCTAAAACTTAGCTCATTTTAGTTTAAACTCGGTTATTTCTTTAATACATTAAATAAAATTTGCACATATTCATTTAAGCATTAAACTTGTCTTATATTAATATTTTTTATTAATATATCATTGTCATTATATAAATTGATTATGTTCACATAGCCAAATTAATGCATGACATTAATGTGTTCACATCATGCCGAATTTATGAGTGTTCATGAGATGTCTTAATGACTTGTTTATTTCATGTAGGTACATTCCTTTGGACGGTACAATGTATGAATGAAGAAACATCTCTTTTGGGCATTCCACACTCATGAATGAAGAAGTATTAAATGCTGGTGCATGTACGGCTAGATGCAATGTTTCTACAAATTCATGCATGTGTCGAATGCATGTATGGACATTAAAGGCTAGTCCATGAATGGATCAAATGCATGGGATGATAGAATGCATGAATGGCTTAAATGCATGTATGGTGGTTGTCTCTTAACTTTCCAAGGCACTTATTCGGCCAAGAAGTAGCTGCTAACTAATTCTATGTTGACCATAGAGCTCCTTGAGCATGTTCACACTTTGAATTGACCTATAGGCTACTACACATGCATGGATGGGTTCAAGAACGTCCAAGGGAAGGAATTAACTCAATAATTCAACACATTGATTGAATTAAGTGCATGCACAAAGGGGAGAACGAATTTACTAGGTTCATGCTACCATTTATGAACTTACATGCCATTAAAGTGTTTAATTATGAAGATACATGGTCCATACAAGTGCATGAACGTCCCAAGGAGATGAATGCAACCTTTTGGTGCACATACAAGTCACTTGAAGCCTTTCTTTATGACTAAGCATTCATGCACAAACTAAGGGGGAAGAAAGTGTCCATTCAGCTAGTGCATGAATCTGCCGAATTTATGAACTATTTTAATACATTAGTGTGAACGTTTTTATTATTGTGTGAACACCTAGATGCCGAATTTGAATGGTCATCTATGTGCCTATAAATATTTGTTTTCTTTCATTTGTAAAGGACTTTTGACTTTTGATCATTTGAATGAACTTTGTTCAAAGAGTGAGTTTTCTCCTCTCTAAATTCGTACGAGTTTCGATCTGACTTATCTAGCGTGCTAGTGGCGTCTATCGTTCTCTTTTGAACTTATCACCTTGCTTTGGTGTGGCGTTCAACCTTCTACAATTCCACAATCCCACCTTGAACCGAATAGAAATCGGGGTGACACTTTTAGTGTTGAATCGTTTCTGGTGTTTAAGCTCATTTATCCATTCCACCGACTATCCTAGATTTTACCCAACTATAATATCTTTTTACAAAACCGAGCCTTCATTTATCAACTTCCATTTTTCTTATTTTTATACTTAAATCGAGCCTACTACCCTTATAAATTTACCATCACCTTAGCCAACCTTTAAAACCATTTGAAAGCTTCCGCATCTTTAGCCTTATTTCATCCTATTTCCGATAACTCAACTATTCCTCGTCGACGATCGGGCAATCAAGTGAATCGACTCAATCAACCGAGCCGGATCACATCATTTGGTATCAGAGCTACTAAAACAAGGAATGCCGACGTTCGTACCAAGCTCGGAGTAGGTTCGTAACGAAAAAAAAATAAAAAAAAAGGAAGTCAAAAAAAATAAAAAAAAAATTTGAGTTGGAATTTAATTTTTTTTCTCTCTTCCTTGTATTTTGTTTAATATTGTATTGGATTTAAAAAAAAGGAGAAGAAATTCAAAAAAAAATCGAAAAAAAAGGAAAAAAAAGTGACAAAAAAAATCGAGTTAAAAAAAAGAAGAAAAAAACAAAAGTGAAAAGTCTTGTGAGTTTTATTTTGTTTTTTTTGTTGCTTCCGAGCATCCATTCATTTTACCATTCCCTCTACCCCCCAAACGCCACACATACTTTGATTTTTATTTTTCTTTGTTTAGCATACCCTACACCCGACGTTATCCCTTGTAACCCATTTGAAGCCGACCCTCTAAGCCGCAATAAGTCTTCTTGAAACAAAATACGAATTCACGAGAGTGAGACGAGCGGAAAAAGGCACGAGTGGTGAGTACATTAGAGCGAGCAAAAGCCATTAGACAAGTGTAAACACGAGTGGAGTGTTATCCAATTTTCTTTCCGAGCGAAATTGTGAGGTTTGTGGTGAGGTACTTCATTTTTTTTATTTTGTTTTGTGATCTAACATTTTCTTTTTAACAACAAAAATCATGTCATACGAAGAGTTCACCGAATCGGAATACCAATATTTGGTTCAAGAAAAGCGAAGAATGGCGACTAAACGAGACCAAAGTGATCGAGTTTCTTCAAGTCGTAAAACTGAACCAAGAACCCCACGGAGATATACCCCCGACTACTACTTAAGAAAAGTTCCTATCGTGATTCCTTTTCGCCATCTACTTCGAGACAAAGAGATTTATACTATGACGCATATTCATCAGCGAATTCGAGAAGTGACTTCGATCGAAAGTCCTTTTCATCAAGAAATTTGAGAAGACGAGAAGCCGAATACGATTTTGATTCATTCCAAGATGGCGTTCGAAGAGAAAGACATACTCCTACTAGATCTTCAAAGAAATCTTACTCGGAGTATTCTTCACGAAGTTTTGATTGTGAATCATATGCAAATAGTTCTTCATCTTTCGAACAAGATTTGTATTCTCATCGTTCTTTTGTACATTCTTGTAAAGAGAAAACAAAGAAAAGAAAAGAAAAAGAAAAAGCAAGAGAAGAAAAAGAAAATGAAATAAAAAGAAAAGAGAGGCAAGAGGCAAGTAAGAGAGAAAATGAGTGAATCTTGAGAGAACTTGAAAAAGCCTTTGAAAAAGCCTTTGAAAAGCAAAAAGAAAATGAAAAAGGAAATTAAAAGAAATTTGAGAGTGAAAAAGAAGATGAAAAAGAAATTGAAACAAAAGAAACGAGTGATCCAGAAGAAAAAGAATCGAGTGAGAAAACAAGTGAGCAAGTGAGGATTATTTCCACTAACCCACCTGTTCGATCTTCTTGTGAGTTAACTTTTCAGGTTCCTAGAAGTTTGTGCGACCAATTCCATCTACATTACCTTCCAAACGAGAGGTGTTTTAGGTTGTTCGAAAAAGGTAAGTTCACGAATGACTACCACCCACTTGCGATTGAAGGTAAGGAAGGTAAGGATTCTTTGTTTATCGAATCAAAGTCACTTGATTTGGATAATTTTTGTTCACTTACTGTTGTTAACGATTTTGTTTTAAAAGGTGCCATATACAGTTTTTTTTATGACGATTACTACATTGGCAAATTTGTTGACAACATTGGATTAGTTTTCCCTAAGCAAATTTTGAACATGTTTGATCAAAGTCTGTCACGTAAAAATTCTCATGTGTTTGACCCTGCAAACTTTTTGAACTCATGTGTTAAATCTTTATGATTAAATATGCCTGCTCAATTGATTTGTGATAAATCTGCCTGTTTGAAAAGTTGCATGTTCGTTAAAAATTATTTGTTTGGCATCCATGTTAAAAGATCTTCACATGATATGTGCAATTGTGTTCTTCATGAACTGATACGAGCACGCCCCGCGAACTTCATCGAGCAAGTTTGTCAAGCCGAGCATTGACATGTTGGCAAGCTGATCCCAGCTCGTTTCCAGCTCCACGAGCTCCGTCTAGCTCAAATCCAGCTTATTCAAGCTCGATCCAACTTGCCTGAGCTAAACCGAGCTCACTCCTAGCTCATATTTAGCTCACGAGCTAAACCTTAGCTCAACTTCAGCTTAGGAGTTTAGCCTCAGCTCAACTTTATCTCACGAGCTAAAACTTAGCTCATTTTAGTTTAAACTCGGTTTTGTCTTTAATACATTAAATAAAATTTTCACATATTCATTTAAGCATTAAACTTGTCTTATATTAATATTTGTTATTAATATATCATTGTCATTATATAAATTGATTATGTTCACATAGCCGAATTAATGCATGACATTAATGTGTTCACATCATGCCGAATTTATGAATGTTCATGAGATGTCTTAATGACTTGTTTATTTCATGTAGGTACATTCATTTGGACGGTACAATGTATGAATGAAGAAACATCTCTTTTGGGCATTCCACACTCATGAATGAAGAAGTATTAAATGCTGGTGCATGTACGGCTAGATGCAATGTTTCTACAAATTCATGCATGTGTCGAATGCATGTATGGACATTAAAGGCTAGTCCATGAATGGATCAAATGCCAGAATGCATGAATGGCTTAAGTGCATGTATGGTGGTTGTCTCTTAACTTTCCAAGGCACTTATTCGGCCAAGAAGTAGATGCTAACTAATTCTATGTTGACCATAGAGCTCCTTGAGCATGTTTACACTTTGAATTGACCTATAGGCTACTACACATGCATGGATGGGTTCAAGAACGTCCAAGGGAAGGAATTAACTCAATAATTCAACACATTGATTGAATTAAGTGCATGCACAAAGGGGAGAACGACTTTACTAGGTTCATGCTACCATTTATGAACTTACATGCCATTAAAGTGTTTAATTATGAAGATACATGGTCCATACAAGTGCATGAACGTCCCAAGGAGATGAATGCAACCTTTTGGTGCACATACAAGTCACTTGAAGCCTTTCTTTATGACTAAGCATTCATGCTCAAACTAAGGGGGAAGAAAGTGTCCATTCAGCTAGTGCATGAATCTGCCGAATTTATGAACTATTTTAATACATTAGTGTGAACGTTTTTATTATTGTGTGAACACCTAGATGCCGAATTTGAATGGTCATCTATGTGCCTATAAATATTTGTTTTCTTTCATTTGTAAAGGACTTTTGACTTTTGATCATTTGAATGAACTTTGTTCAAAGAGTGAGTTTTCTCCTCTCTAAATTCGTACGAGTTTCGATCTGACTTATCTAGCGTGCTAGTGGCGTCTATCGTTCTCTTTTGAACTTATCACCTTGCTTTGGTGTGGCGTTCAACCCTTCTACAATTCCGCAATCCCACCTTGAACCGAATAGAAATCGGGGTGACACTTTTTAGTGTTGAATCATTTCTGGCATTTAAGCTCATTTATCCATTCCACCGACTATCCTAAATTTTACCCAACTATAATATCTTTTTACAAAACCGAGCCTTCATTTATCAACTTCCATTTTTCTTATTTTTATACTTAAATCGAGCCTACTACCCTTATAAATTTACCATCACCTTAGCCAACCTTTAAAACCATTTGAAAGCTTCCGCATCTTTAGCCTTATTTCATCCTATTTCTGATAACTCAACTATTCCTCGTCGACGATCGGGCAATCAAGTGAATCGACTCAATCAACCGAGCTGGATCACATCATTTGGTATCAGAGCTACTAAAACGAGGAATGCCGACGTTCGTACCAAGCTCGGAGTAGGTTCGTAACGAAAAAAAAATCAAAAAAAAAGGAAGTCAAAAAAAATTGAAAAAAAAAGGAAAAAAAAGTGACAAAAAAAAATCGAGTTAAAAAAAAGAAAAAAACAAAAGTGAAAAGTCTTGTGAGTTTTATTTTGTTTTTTTGTTGCTTCCGAGTATCCATTCATTATACCATTCCCTCTACCTCCCAAAACACCACACATACTTTGATTTTTATTTTCTTTGTTTAGCCTACCCTACACCCGACGTTATCCCTTGTAACCCATTTGAAGCCGACCCTCTAAGCCGCAATAAGTCTTCTTGAAATAAAATACGAATTCACGAGAGTGAGACGAGCGGAAAAAGGCACGAGTGGTGAGTACATTAGAGCGAGGAAAAGCCATTAGACAAGTGTAAACATGAGTGGAGTGTTATCCAATTTTCTTTCCGAGCGAAATTGTGAGGTTTGTGGTGAGGTACTTCATTTTTTTTATTTTGTTTTGTGATCTAACATTTTCTTTTTAGCAACAAAAATCATGTCATACGAAGAGTTCACCGAATCGGAATACCAATATTTGGTTCAAGAAAAGTGAAGAATGGCGACTAAACGAGACCAAAGTGATCGAGTTTCTTCAAGTCGTAAAACGGAACCAAGAACCCCACGGAGATATACCCCCGACTACTACTTAAGAAAAAGTTCCTATCGTGATTCCTTTTCGCCATCTACTTCGAGACAAAGAGATTTATACTATGACGCATATTCATCAGCGAATTCGAGAAGTGACTTCGATCGAAAGTCCTTTTCATCAAGAAATTTGAGAAGACGAGAAGCCGATTACGATTTTGATTCGTTCCAAGATGGCGTTCGAAGAGAAAGACATACTCCTGCTAGATCTTCAAAGAAATCTTACTCGGAGTATTCTTCACGAAGTTTTGATTGTGAATCATATGCAAATAGTTCTTCATCTTTCGAACAAGATTTGTATTCTCATCGTTCTTTTGTACATTCTTGTAAAGAGAAAACAAAGAAAAGAAAAGAAAAAGAAAAGCAAGAGAAGAAAAGAAAATGAAATAAAAGAAAAGAGAGGCAAGAGGCAAGTAAGAGAGAAAATGAGCGAATCTTGAGAGAACTTGAAAAAGCCTTTGAAAAAGCCTTTGAAAAGCAAAAAGAAAATGAAAAGGAAATGAAAAGAAATTTGAGAGTGAAAAAGAAGATGAAAAAGAAATTGAAACAAAAGAAACGAGTGATCCAGAAGAAAAAGAATCGAGTGAGAAAACAAGTGAGCAAGTGAGGATTATTTCCACTAACCCACCTGTTCGATCTTCTTGTGAGTTAACTTTTCAGGTTCCTAGAAGTTTGTGCGACCAATTCCATCTACATTACCTTCCAAACGAGAGGTGTTTTAGGTTGTTCGAAAAAGGTAAGTTCGCGAATGACTACCACCCACTTGCGATTGAAGGTAAGGAAGGTAAGGATTCTTTGTTTATCGAATCAAAGTCACTTGATTTGGATAATTTTTGTTCACTTACTGTTGTTAACGATTTTGTTTTAAAAGGTGCCATATACAGTTTTTTTTATGACGATTACTACATTGGCAAATTTGTTGACAACATTGGATTAGTTTTCCCTAAGCAAATTTTGAACATGTTTGATCAAAGTCTGTCACGTAAAAATTCTCATGTGTTTGACCCTGCAAACTTTTTGAACTCATGTATTAAATCTTTATGTTTAAATATGCCTGCTCAATTGATTTGTGATAAATCTGCCTGTTTGAAAAGTTGCATGTTCGTTAAAAATTCTTTGTTTGGCATCCATGTTAAAAGATCTTCACATGATATGTGCAATTGTGTTCTTCATGAACAATCTTTGAGTTTTTGTCCGAAATTTCCATGTAGTGATTTGCATTCCCGATTAATACTCTTGAAGTATGAACCTTTGCATTTTGGTATGCTCGGTTTTGTCAAATCAACATGTGTGTTTAAACTAGTGAAATATAATTCGTGTGGTGAGTTGATTATATCTTCTTCTAATATGTTGCTTGTTGGAATTCCTAATCAAGTTCGTGTGTTCAAGCCTGGTATTTGCTACATGAATTCATTTTATGGAAACATTAAGCGCTTTGCATCATTTACATTGAAATTATGTTTGCTTGAAGTTCGAATTTTTGATAAAAAGGTGAAATTCAATGATTTGGGTTTCAATTTTGATTCATTTATTAATCACCTTGTTTGGCCACATTTGAAATTTTCGTTTCATTTCGAGAAGGTAAGGCCAACCTATGTTTTTGGAATTGAATCAAATTTCCATGGTAACTTTCCTTTTCCATTTAAGTCCATAGTTTTTGATAATACTAACCCGTCTTATTTTTGTGAATTCCACCCCTCGAGGAGCAAGACATGTCATGGTACGTCACCACCTATTCAAATTTATCGAAGTAATAGGTTTGTCTTACGTTATCTATCCAAAGAGAGAAGATTCATTTTGACTGAGAAAGGTAAACCGAATCCTCAATTTTCTTCTCTTCATATTCGTCAAGGTAAGTCATCTGAAAATTTTCAAATATCTTTGCTCACTTCGATTGAAGTTGAAAATTCCATTGATTGGTTGTTTGGAAATTATTTATACTTTGATGTGATGGATTTTTCCTTTTGGAATTGTGATGATGTGATTATTACGTTGGAATTTGGAGACTCCCCTCATGTTGTTCAAAAACGAAAGGAAGAATTAGCATACCTTTGGCCATGGCATACCTTGCATGAGCAAGACAAAGGACCAAATGAGTTACTATATTCGATTAAAGAAATTAAAATGTTTTGGATGAGGAATAATGTGTTTAAGTGCCTACCATCGTTTCTAACCAATTATCCCTTGATCCAACTTAGTTTTCATGTTTGTAACGATGGTCTAACGAAACTCTTTGATAAGTTTATGTATGCTTGCTTTGTCCAATTGAGATTTTTGGCATATGTTCGATTGAATGAATATTTTATGAACTATCGAACGCATTTGAATTTGACTCCTTTGAGTTTCTTTTTATTGGCTGTGGTAAGAATTTTTCATGTTTGTGTGACATCTTCCATCCCATTTGACCGAGGAAAACCATGCATGAGTCAAAGTTCTCCCATGGACAAACGGCTCGACTTGAGGACAAGTCGCCTAAAAGAGGGGGGAATGATACGAGCACGCCCCGCGAACTTCATCGAGCAAGTTTGTTAAGCCGAGCATTGACATATTGGCAAGCTGATCCCAGCTCGTTTCCAGGTCCACGAGCTCCGTCTAGCTCAAATCCAGCTTATTCAAGCTCGATCCAACTTGCCTGAGCTAAACCGAGCTCACTCCTAGCTCATATTTAGCTCACGAGCTAAACCTTAGCTCAACTTCAGCTTAGGAGTTTAGCCTCAGCTCAACTTTATCTCACGAGCTAAACTTAGCTCATTTTAGTTTAAACTCGGTTTTGTCTTTAATACATTAAATAAAATTTGCACATATTCATTTAAGCATTAAACTTGTCTTATATTAATATTTGTTATTAATATATCATTGTCATTATATAAATTGATTATGTTCACATAGCCGAATTAATGCATGACATTAATGTGTTCACATCATGCCGAATTTATGAATGTTCATGAGATGTCTTAATGACTTGTTTATTTCATGTAGGTACATTCCTTTGGACGGTACAATGTATGAATGAAGAAACATCTCTTTTGGGCATTCCACACTCATGAATGAAGAAGTATTAAATGCTGGTGCATGTACGGCTAGATGCAATGTTTCTACAAATTCATGCATGTGTCGAATGCATGTATGGACATTAAAGGCTAGTCCATGAATGGATCAAATGCATGGGATGATAGAATGCATGAATGGCTTAAGTGCATGTATGGTGGCTGTCTCTTAACTTTCCAAGGCACTTATTCGGCCAAGAAGTAGCTGCTAACTAATTCTATGTTGACCATAGAGCTCCTTGAGCATGTTCACACTTTGAATTGACCTATAGGCTACTACACATGCATGGATGGGTTCAAGAACGTCCAAGGGAAGGAATTAACTCAATAATTCAACACATTGATTGAATTAAGTGCATGCACAAAGGGGAGAACGACTTTACTAGGTTCATGCTACCATTTATGAACTTACATGCCATTAAAGTGTTTAATTATGAAGATACATGGTCCATACAAGTGCATGAACGTCCCAAGGAGATGAATGCAACCTTTTGGTGCACATACAAGTCACTTGAAGCCTTTCTTTATGACTAAGCATTCATGCACAAACTAAGGGGGAAGAAAGTGTCCATTCAGCTAGTGCATGAATCTACCGAATTTATGAACTATTTTAATACATTAGTGTGAACGTTTTTATTATTGTGTGAACACCTAGATGCCGAATTTGAATGGTCATCTATGTGCCTATAAATATTTGTTTTCTTTCATTTGTAAAGGACTTTTGACTTTTGATCATTTGAATGAACTTTGTTCAAAGAGTGGGTTTTCTCCTCTCTAAATTCGTACGAGTTTCGATCTGACTTATCTAGCGTGCTAGTGGCGTCTATCGTTCTCTTTTGAACTTATCACCTTGCTTTGGTGTGGCGTTCAACCCTTCTACAATTCCGCAATCCCACCTTGAACCGAATAGAAATCGGGGTGACACTTTTTAGTGTTGAATCGTTTCTGGCGTTTAAGCTCATTTATCCATTCCACCGACTATCCTAGATTTTACCCAACTATAATATCTTTTTACAAAACCGAGCCTTCATTTATCAACTTCCATTTTTCTTATTTTTATACTTAAATCGAGCCTACTACCCTTATAAATTTACCATCACCTTAGCCAACCTTTTAAACCATTTGAAAGCTTCCGCATCTTTAGCCTTATTTCATCCTATTTCCGATAACTCAACTATTCCTCGTCGACGATCGGGCAATCAAGTGAATCGACTCAATCAACCGAGCTGGATCACATCATGAACAATCTTTGAGTTTTTGTGCGAAATTTCCATGTAGTGATTTGCATTCCCGATTAATACTCTTGAAGTATGAACCTTTGCATTTTGGTATGCTCGGTTTTGTCAAATCAACATGTGTGTTTAAACTAGTGAAATATCATTCGTGTGGTGAGTTGATTATATCTTCTTCTAATATGTTGCTTGTTGGAATTCCTAATCAAGTTCGTGTGTTCAAGCCTGGTATTTGCTACATGAATTCATTTTATGGAAACATTAAGCGCTTTGCATCATTTACATTGAAATTATGTTTGCTTGAAGTTCGAATTTTGATAAGAAGGTGAAATTCAATGATTTGGGTTTCAATTTTGATTCATTTATTAATCACCTTGTTTGGCCACATTTGAAATTTTCGTTTCATTTCGAGAAGGTAAGGCCAACCTATGTTTTTGGATTGAATCAAATTTCCATGGTAACTTTCCTTTTCCATTTAAGTCCATAGTTTCGATAATACTAACCCGTCTATTTTGTGAATTCCACCCCTCGAGGAGCAAGACATGTCATGGTGCGTCACCACCTATTCAAATTTATCGAAGTAATAGGTTTGTCTTACGTTATCTATCCAAAGAGAGAAGATTCATTTTGACTGAGAAAGGTAAACCCAATCCTCAATTTTCTTCTCTTCATATTCGTCAAGGTAAGTCATCTGAAAATTTTCAAATATCTTTGCTCACTTCGATTGAAGTTGAAAATTCCATTGATTGGTTGTTTGGAAATTATTTATACTTTGATGTGATGGATTTTTCCTTTTGGAATTGTGATGATGTGATTATTACGTTGGAATTTGGAGAATCCCCTCATGTTGCTCAAAAACGAAAGGACGAATTAGCATACCTTTGGCCATGGCATACCTTGCATGAGCAAGACAAGGACCAAATGAGTTACTATATTCGATTAAAGAAATTAAAATGTTTTGGATGAGGAATAATGTGTTTAAGTGCCTACCATCGTTTTTAACCAATTATCCCTTGATCCAACTTAGTTTTCATGTTTGTAACGATGGTCTAACGAAACTCTTTGATAAATTTATGTATGCTTGCTTGTCCAATTGAGATTTTGGCATATGTTCGATTGAATGAATATTTTATGAACTATCGAACACATTTGAATTTGACTCCTTTGAGTTTCTTTTATTGGCTGTGGTAAGAATTTTTCAGGTTTGTGTGACATCTTCCATCCCATTTGACCGAGGAAAACCATGCATGAGTCAAAGTTCTCCCATGGACAAACGGCTCGACTTGAGGACAAGTCGCCTAAAAGAGGGGGGGAATGATACGAGCACGCCCCGCGAACCTTCATCGAGCAAGTCTGTCAAGCCGAGCATTGACATGTTGGTAAGATGATCCCAGCTCGTTTCCAGCTCCACGAGCTCCATCTAGCTGAAATCCAGCTTATTCAAGCTCGATCCAACTTGCCTGAGCTAAACCGAGCTCACTCCTAGCTCATATTTAGCTCACGAGCTAAACCTTAGCTCAACTTCAGCTTAGGAGTTTAGCCTCAGCTCAACTTTAGCTCACGAGCTAAAACTAGCTCATTTTAGTTTAAACTCGGTATTTCTTAATACATTAAATAAAATTTGCACATATTCATTTAAGCATTAAACTTGTCTTATATTAATATTTGTTATAATATATCATTGTCATTATATAAATTGATTATGTTCACATAGCCGAATTAATGCATGACATTAATGTGTTCACATCATGCCAAATTTATGAGTGTTCATGAGATGTCTTAATGACTTGTTTATTTCATTAGGTACATCCTTTGGACGTACAATGTATGAATGAGAACATCTTTTTGGCATTCCACTCATGATGAAGAAGTATAAATCTGGTGCATTACGCTAGATGCAATTTTCTACAAATCATCATGTCGAATGCATTATGGACATAAAGGCAGTCCAGAATGGATCAAATGCATGGATATAGATGCATGAATGGCTTAAGTGCATGTATGTGGCTGTCTAACTTAA
>NC_053428.1:58173003-58193003 GCF_007990345.1 Gossypium hirsutum
CACACTCTCTAATTGGTTGATATAAACTCTGATAAAGAACTCACAAGATTGAATTCGACCTCATTGAGAATTTGATTTTTTCTTTTTGAGTGATTAACGGTGAGGTTTGATAACTTTTATTTTTGAGTGTTGAGTGTTTTGCAGGTTTTAAAAAAAATGTCTACAGGTGATAATACTAGTGACATATTTAAAAAATTCCAACAACAGTTGGACGAACAGGCTGCTGCACTTCGAGCGTTGACTGCTACTATCAATGAGGTGCGATTGAATCAAGAACCTCATCCAATCAAAGAAGATAGGGATAACCAACCCCAAAGGCGCGGCCCTCGACGTGTCACTAGAATGGATGATGATTTTCATGATCGTGGGCAACCTTCTTTGGCAAAACCGAAATTCACAATTCCCCAATTTCGTGGTAAGAATGATCCTGACGCTTATTGTGAATGGGAATCTAAGATTGAACTTATGTTTCGGTATTATAAATGTCCGGATGATGAAAAGGTAGCGTTAGCAACACTGGAATTTTCTGATTATGCATTAAGTTGGTGGACTCAACTTGGGGTAAACCACCATCGGAATTATGAAGGTGAGATTTCGACATGGGATGAGTTGAAACAGATTATGCGTAAAAGGTTTATTCCACCTCACTACTATAGAGAAATTAAAACAAAGTTGAGAAGACTTATCCAAGGTAGTAGGACGGTGGATGAATATTTTAAAGAGATGGAGATGCTCATTCAGAGAGCTAATGTGGAGGAAGATGAAGAAACAACTATGGTTCGATTCATTGATGGTTTGAACAGGCCGATAGCTAATACATTGAGGCTACAAACTTACATTGATTTGGAAGAAGCAGTTCACAAAGCCATTGAGATCGAGCAACAATTAAAGGAACAAAGGTTTGGGTCCTTCTCTACTTCACAATATTATCGAGGTAACAATTCCAATTCTGATTTTAAGAGTTCAAAACCACCTTTTGTTACTAACAAGTCTTCTTTGAGTAATGGAAGTAAACAATCAGATTGGAAAAAAGGGGCTCCTGCAAAAACGCAAACACCGTCTAAGCAGCCCAATTTAGGTGATTCGAGTGCGAAGAGGACTCGTGAGATTGAATGCTTTAAGTGCAAAGGGCGTGGTCATTATAGTAGAGAATGCCCTAACACGAGATTACTTCTTCTAAAAGATAACGGTGAGTACACTTCCGACTCTGATAATACAGATCCAGATATGCCAGACCTTGTGGATGACAGTGTTAATGGCGACGAGTTGGTCGAACCACCAAAGGAAGGGGACTTTGCTAATTTTCAATGCCTTGTAGTTCGTCGAACCCTTAACATTCAGATGAAAGATGATGATAGCCAAAGGGCCAATATTTTCCATTCTCGGTGTTTTATTAAAGGTAACTTATGTTCACTCATTATTGATAGTGGTAGTTGCTCGAATGTAGTGAGTAGTTATTTGGTGGATTCTTTAAAGTTGCCTTGTACCAAACACCCTAAGCCATATCACCTTCAGTGGCTTAATGAATGTTCCGAAGTTAAAGTTACGAAACAGTCCTTGGTCACTTTTAAACTCGGCAATTATGAGGATGACGTATGGTGTGATGTAGTCCCCATGCATGCGGCACACTTGCTCCTTGGACGACCTTGGCAATTTGATCACGATGTTACACACCAAGGTAAACTTAATCGATACTCCCTTGTATTTAAAGGCAAGAAATTCACTTTTGCTCCTTTAAATCCTACTGATGTATATAAAGATCAATTGAGGATGATAAAATTTTGTGAGGGGGTAAGGGAGAAAGAGCAAGTACAAAAGACAGAGAGAAAAGAGGCTAATAGTAGTGGAAAAAGTCAAAATTTAAAAAGCCCAAAGGTGAGTGAATCCTCTAGTGGTAAAATGAGCGGAAAAAATCTTTTGGCAACAAAAAAAGATGTGAAGAGAGCCCTACTTAATAAACAGCCTTGTATCCTTGTGAGGTTTAGGCAAAATTATTTATCTTTATCTAACATTAACGAAAATTTGCCTAGTGTGTTTCAATCTCTTTTGCAGGATTATGAGGATGTTTTTAGTGAGGCCCCTAAAGGTTTACCACCTTTACGAGGGATAGAACATCAAATTGACTTAGTACCCGGAGCTTCAATCCCAAATCGACCAGCCTATAGATGCAATCCCGAGGAGACAAAGGAATTGCAAAGGCAAGTGGAGGAATTACTAGACAAAGGGTACATTCGTGAGAGCCTAAGTCCTTGTGCTGTTCCTGTCTTATTGGTGCCAAAGAAAGATGGTACGTTTCGTATGTGTGTTGATTGTCGCCCAATCAACAAGATAACGGTAAAGTATCGACACCCAATCCCTAGACTTGATGATATGCTTGATGAATTACATGGTTCAATAATATTTACAAAATTTGATTTAAAAAGTGGTTATCATCAAATTCGAATGAGGGAAGGGGATGAATGGAAAACAGCCTTTAAAACAAAATTTGGATTGTATGAATGGTTAGTTATGCCTTTCGGCCTTACTAATGCACCTAGTACATTTATGAGATTAATGAATCATGTTTTGAGGCTACATTTGGGTAAATTTGTAGTAGTTTACTTTGATGATATTTTAATTTACTCAAAGTCATTAGATGATCATGTTTTCCATGTTCGAACCGTTTTGGATATTCTACGAACTGAAAGATTATTTGCCAACCTTGATAAATGCACATTCTGTTGTGATAAACTAATATTCTTAGGTTTCATAGTTAGTGCTCAAGGTATTCATGTCGACGAGGACAAAGTTAAGGCAATTAAGGAGTGGCCGACTCCTAAATCGGTAACTGAGGTGAGATCTTTCCATGGTTTAGCCAGTTTTTATAGACGATTTGTGAAAGATTTCTCTACTATTGCTACCCCATTGACTGAAGTTATAAAGAAATCAGTGGGTTTCAAATGGGGTGAAACCCAAGAAAAAGCTTTTCAAACTCTAAAAGCTAAGTTATGTTCTGCTCCTTTGCTTAAATTACCTGATTTTGCTAAAACTTTTGAACTTGAGTGTGATGCTTCAGGAATTGGAATCGGCGCCGTTTTAATGCAAGATAAGCAACCTATTGCTTATTTTAGTGAGAAATTGAACGGTGCACAGTTAAATTACTCGACTTATGACAAAGAACTATTGGCATTAGTTCGTGCACTTCAAGTATGGCAACATTATTTGCTGCCTAATGAGTTTGTCATACATACAGATCATGAGTCTCTTAAATGGTTAAAGGGACAAGGTAAGTTGAGTAAAAGACATGCCCGATGGGTAGAATTCATTGAAACATTCCCTTATGTGATTCAATATAAAACAGGTAAAGATAATGTAGTCGCAGATGCTTTGTCTAGACGATATACTTTAATAACTACATTGAATGCTAAAGTCTTAGGGTTTGAACATATTAAAGAGTTATATGATGATGATATTGATTTCAGCCATATCTATAAGAATTGTGGACATACTGCTTTTGAAAAATTTTATCTTGTAGATGGCTTTCTTTTTCGTTTAAACAGGTTATGCATACCAAAGTGTTCCATGAGAGAATTGTTGATTCATGAAGCCCATAGTGGGGGATTAATGGGACATTTTGGAGTGGCCAAAACACTAGACATATTGCAAGAACACTTCCATTGGCCACATATGAAGAAGGATGTGGAAAAGGTATGTTCCAAGTGCATTACATGCAAACAAGCAAAATCTAAGGTAATGCCTCATGGCCTTTACACTCCTTTACCGATTCCTACTTCACCTTGGGTAGATTTATCCATGGACTTTATTCTAGGTTTGCCTCGAAATAAGAAAGGAAGAGATAGTATATTTGTTGTTGTTGACAGGTTCTCAAAGATGGCACATTTTATTTCTTGTCACAAAACAGATGATGCTACACATATAGCAGACTTATTCTTTAAAGAGGTGGTAAGACTTCATGGCATCCCTAAAA
Source organism: Gossypium hirsutum (assembly GCF_007990345.1). Taxonomy (NCBI): domain Eukaryota; kingdom Viridiplantae; phylum Streptophyta; class Magnoliopsida; order Malvales; family Malvaceae; genus Gossypium; species Gossypium hirsutum. Next base: position 58,176,971 of record NC_053428.1, read on the forward strand.
CAATTGTTTCTGACAGAGATGTCAAATTTCTTAGCCACTTTTGGAAAGTATTGTGGGGTAAGCTTGGTACTAAATTACTTTATTCCACTACATGTCACCCCCAAACTGATGGCCAAACCGAAGTAGTTAATCGGATCTTAGGGACTTTATTACGATCTGTTGTGGGAAAGAACATTAGAAATTGGGAAGAATGCCTACCGTTTGTTGAATTTGCATATAATAGATCTATTCATTCTACAACTGGTTATTCTCCATTTGAACTTGTTTATGGTTTTAACCCACTAACAGTACTTGATCTTGCGCCATTACCACTTGAACACATTGTTAATTTAGATGGTGAACAGAAAGCTGAGTTGGTGAAATCCTTACATGAGCAGGCTAGGCAACGAATAGCCAAAACATATGATGCCAACACCAACAAAGCAAACAAGGGGCGCAAACGGGTTGTCCTAGAACCCGGAGATTGGGTTTGGGTCCATATGAGGAAAGAACGATTTCCTGCAAGAAGAAAGACCAAGTTGGACCCAAGGGGCGATGGGCCTTTCCAAGTACTCGAGAGGATCAACGATAATGCCTATAAAATTGATCTACCTGGTGAGTACAATGTAAGTTCTACTTTTAATGTGGCTGACTTGTCCCCATTTGATTTTTCAGATTCGAGGTCGAATCTTTTTGAGGAAGGGGGAATGATACGAGATCAAAGGCCCGACAAATGCGTTCCAAACTAAATGGGACCATCCAGGAGTTTGTTAGTAAGGCCTTAGATGCGTACACAAAAGAAAGGGAAAATCAAGATTTCAAATATTGGGAATCTTGGTCCAAGACACCAAATCTTGCAGCCAAAGCGCATTGGATCTCCATTACGAGCATCAACGATTCAATTTCGGTAGGAGATGGATCACAAGCCCAAATTCTTGAGGGCAAGGCCCAATAAGAAGATTCCAAGCCCAATCAAGAAATCCACCCATACTTAGTTGAAAATCAGGCCAAATTGTCAAAGTGGCCCAAGTTGTAAAGTTTTATTTTTTATTTATTTATTTATTTTACTTAGTTTAAATGTTTATCCAAGAGTCCCAAATAAAAGACCCTTGGCCGAATTTCCATATTAAAATAATTAGGAGTTTTTTTTTAGTTGTAGTTTTAGTGTTCTAATTAAATTAGGAAAACATTTGAAAGGCCTATTTATATGGCTTGGCCAGCCACCCTACTTAACATTACAATTACATTGAAAATTTCAGATTTGATTTGAGTGAAAATTCTCTTTGAGTTCTTCAAGGATTTTCTCTTGGGTTTTCTTTAGAAGTTGTTTTAACAATCTTTTTGATTGTGGGAGCCATCTTCAACCTTCTTCTTGCCATTGATATTCTTTGGAGGGGAGATTAGAGCCGTTTGAAGGGAGTTGTGAGATCTTTCGAGATTTCAAGGCTTCTTAGGACTTATCTTTTAATTTCTTACTGTCAATTCTTTCTTTATTTCTGCTTGTGCCGAATCTTTATCTAATTTATTTTCTGTTCTTATTGTGTTTTCAGCCTTTTTCTATCTTAAGGAATTAGCCCAAAAATCCCCAATTTCTACGGTTCTTGCCGATTCATCCATACTCTTTTGGGGAGAAATTAGATTGCCGAAATTTGGGAAAAACTATCTGAGTGTTCAATTGGGCAGAATCGCAATCTCTTCTAGGGTTTCAAGATTCCTTATTAACACTTATTTCTATTCTCTATTTGATTCTTTACTGTTTTGGGGATTTTATTTCAGATCTGAAAATTCAAAAATCTAATCTTTTAATTTTCTGTTTCGTTTCAGATCTAATTGTTTAGGGTTTTCGTAGGAGTTTCTCGTGACGTGGCAACTCGATCTTGGTCCGCGCGCAACCCCGTATCACTATGTTTTTGGAATTGAATCAAATTTCCATGGTAACTTTCCTTTTCCATTTAAGTCCATAGTTTTCGATAATACTAACCCGTCTTATTTTTGTGAATTCCACCCCTCGAGGAGCAAAACATGTCATGGTGCATCCCCACCTATTCAAATTTATCGAAGTAATAGGTTTGTCTTACGTTATCTATCCAAAGAGAGAAGATTCATTTTGACTGAGAAAGGTAAACCCAATCCTCAATTTTCTTCTCTTCATATTCGTCAAGGTAAGTCATCTGAAAATTTTCAAATATCTTTGCTCACTTCGATTGAAGTTGAAAATTCCATTGATTGGTTGTTTGGAAATTATTTATACTTTGATGTGATGGATTTTTCCTTTTGGAATTGTGATGATGTGATTATTACGTTGGAATTTGGAGACTCCCCTCATGTTGTTCAAAAACGAAAGGAAGAATTAGCATACCTTTGGCCATGGCATACCTTGCATGAGCAAGACAAAGGACCAAATGAGTTACTATATTCGATTAAAGAAATTAAAATGTTTTGGATGAGGAATAATGTGTTTAAGTGCCTACCATCGTTTTTAACCAATTATCCCTTGATCCAACTTAGTTTTCATGTTTGTAACGATGGTCTAACGAAACTCTTTGATAAATTTATGTATGCTTGCTTTGTCCAATTGAGATTTTTGGCATATGTTCGATTGAATGAATATTTTATGAACTATCGAACACATTTGAATTTGACTCCTTTGAGTTTCTTTTTATTGGCTGTGGTAAGAATTTTTCAGGTTTGTGTGACATCTTCCATCCCATTTGACCGAGGAAAACCATGCATGAGTCAAAGTTCTCCCATGGACAAATGGCTCGACTTGAGGACAAGTCGCCTAAAAGAGGGGGGGAATGATACGAGCACGCCCCGTGAACTTCATCGAGCAAGTCTGTCAAGTCGAGCATTGACATGTTGGCAAGCTGATCCCAGCTCGTTTCCAGCTCCATGAGCTCCGTCTAGCTCAAATCCAGCTTATTCAAGCTCGATCCAACTTGCCTGAGCTAAACCGAGCTCACTCCTAGCTCATATTTAGCTCACGAGCTAAACCTTAGCTCAACTTCAGCTTAGGAGTTTACCCTCAGCTCAACTTTAGCTCACGAGCTAAAACTTAGCTCATTTTAGTTTAAACTCGGTTTTGTCTTTAATACATTAAATAAAATTTGCACATATTCATTTAAGCATTAAACTTGTCTTATATTAATATTTGTTATTAATAAATCATTGTCATTATATAAATTGATTATGTTCACATAGCCGAATTAATGCATGACATTAATGTGTTCACATCATGCCAAATTTATGAGTGTTCATGAGATGTCTTAATGACTTGTTTATTTCATGTAGGTACATTCCTTTGGACGGTACAATGTATGAATGAAGAAACATCTCTTTTGGGCATTCCACACTCATGAATGAAGAAGTATTAAATGCTGGTGCATGTACGGCTAGATGCAATGTTTCTACAAATTCATGCATGTGTCGAATGCATGTATGGACATTAAAGGCTAGTCCATGAATGGATCAAATGCATGGGATGATAGAATGCATGAATGGCTTAAGTGCATGTATGGTGGCTGTCTCTTAACTTTCCAAGGCACTTATTCGGCCAAGAAGTAGCTGCTAACTAATTCTATGTTGACCATAGAGCTCCTTGAACATGTTCACACTTTGAATTGACCTATAGGCTACTACACATGCATGGATGGGTTCAAGAACGTCCAAGGGAAGGAATTAACTCAATAATTCAACACATTGATTGAATTAAGTGCATGCACAAAGGGGAGAACGAATTTACTAGGTTCATGCTACCATTTATGAACTTACATGCCATTAAAGTGTTTAATTATGAAGATACATGTCCATACAAGTGCATGAACGTCCCAAGGAGATGAATGCAACCTTTTGGTGCACATACAAGTCACTTGAAGCCTTTCTTTATGACTAAGCATTCATGCACAAACTAAGGGGGAAGAAAGTGTCCATTCAGCTAGTGCATGAATTTGCCGAATTTATGAACTATTTTAATACATTAGTGTGAACATTTTTATTATTGTGTGAACACCTAGATGCCGAATTTGAATGGTCATCTATGTGCCTATAAATATTTGTTTTCTTTCATTTGTAAAGGACTTTTGACTTTTGACTTTTGATCATTTGAATGAACTTTGTTCAAAGAGTGAGTTTTCTCCTCTCTAAATTCGTACGAGTTTCGATCTGACTTATCTAGCGTGCTAGTGGCGTCTATCGTTCTCTTTTGAACTTATCACCTTGCTTTGGTGTGGCGTTCAACCCTTCTACAATTCCGCAATCCCACCTTGAATCGAATAGAAATCGGGGTGACACTTTTTAGTGTTGAATCGTTTCTGGCGTTTAAGCTCATTTATCCATTCCACCGACTATCCTAGATTTTACCCAACTATAATATCTTTTTACAAAACCGAGCCTTCATTTATCAACTTCCATTTTTCTTATTTTTATACTTAAATCGAGCCTACTACCCTTATAAATTTACCATCACCTTAGCCAACCTTTAAAACCATTTGAAAGCTTCCGTATCTTTAGCCTTATTTCGTCGACGATCGGGCAATCAAGTGAATCGACTCAATCAACAGAGCCGGATCACATCACCATTAATAAACATATCACTTATCATTTCGAAAACAATTACAGTACATATATGTATATCCTTACCAATTTCGATTACTATAATATGATTTCACCATCCATACTTGTTCAATAAGTCTTTGTATCAATTGCTAATTACTTACTTACCTTACCTTAACTTGGTAACAAATTAATCCGTTGTGACAGCCCTAATTTGACCCTAGTCAGGAAGTGGTTTCGGGACCACAAAACCGAGTCATAAAAATAATTAATTGTTATATTCTATGCTTATTATATGTGTACATGCATATGTGAAAGTTTCATGCTCTAATTTTTTCATTTGTATGTGAAATTATTAAATAGGACTTATGTGAAAAAATTGTGGAAGGTGATAGGTAATTTTAAAAAGGGGTCTATTAATGCATGTCACAAAAAGTTTGGACTTGCATGTCAAATATCCAATTTTTGATTATGGTGGCCGGCCATAATGATTGTTGATGGGCAATATATATGTTTAATTAAATATTATAATAAGAATTTGCATTATTTTGAAATAAAAAATATTAATTGAAATAAGAAAAGAAGAACAAAAGGTGATACGAACCGTCTCGGGAAGAGTCAAGTCGTATGTAGATTGCCTGATCGTCTACGAGGAGTTACGTTAGGATTAGTTGAGTTGTAGGTATAGTCGAGTAGAAAGAGGGGTACGAATGGAATGGTAGGAACGAAAGGGAAGGATAAAAAATGGTATGAACAAATTGGTCGGTTTAGGTTCGATTAGGTAAAGAAGGAAGAACGGGTTTGAACTACTAAAGGGACTTTCAAGAACCAATTACCGAAATGGTATCGACCCGTTGAGTTAGCCTTTTGAGTTCGGTTATAGGTTTGGTAAGGAAACCTCGACCCACTATCTAACAAGATAGGAACCTCGGTATGTTGAACGCCACACTACGAATAGTGATAAGTTCGGGTACGACAAAGAACACGATTGACACAACTAGAACGCTAGGAACGCCAAACGAATCTTTGAACGAAATATAAGAAAAGTTTGCCTCACGATTTTGGCAGTATAACATTAACAAAAGTTTCAAAAGTTCTTTACAAAGTAACACAAGCCACAATTTATAGTGAATGCAAGGGATAGCCGAATAGGCTCTTGAGGTAGCTAAATGGTTTCTGAAAATTCTAGAATTTTTGATGAAGCTTCCTTGAAGTTTCTTGTGCCTGGAGAACGGTAAGGGGCAGCTTCTAGATGCCTTGATTCAATAGAAAAATTGAATGAATTGTTTGGGAGCTGAAATACCATCAATGTTTCGGCCAAATGCTTGAATTTGGAATTAATGCTGCTACTTGATTCAGCCGAATGTTCATGTGATTAAGGAGCTGTCTAGAGCACTTCAATAGTCTTAGAATGTGAACAAACCGATTTGAACAGCCACACATGATGTGATCTCAATCGCATCATGTTGTGGCACCACTCGTTGCTATCATGATTGGCCTAAACACGAGGGCCCCAAGTGCAAGATGAAGCTCAATCTCAGCTCAACAAGCTCAATCTTAGTTTTTCCCAGCTCGATTTAGCTCACATGAGCTTAATTTAGCTTACTTTAGCTCGTTTGAGCTTGGCTTAAGTTTATTTCAACTCATTTATTTTAATGTCTGAATAAATTAAGTAATTTATTAATTTAGCTTAAATTACTACAGCTCACAATTATGTTTTGACATATTACATGTTTTAAATGTGTCTTGGCCGAATTTAATATGTCTTGTTAAGACTTTATTAAATTTGTCTAATTTAATTTATGTTTAATTAGTGTGTCTAAATTATATTAATGTTTGTTCAGCTGAATTTTATGTGATTTAATTTTGGTTCATGTGTTTTTGTAGGTGAGCTGAATTTGGAGAGTAATTAAACAAGGTTCATGCATGATAGGTTCAATGTATGGGAGTGTGCATGCACAATTGAGGTTCAATGGATGGCATTTAAAGGAGCGCATGCATTTGGGACGTTCATGCAAGAGGGAGTTGCTGAAAGTTCATGTATTTGAAGATTCATGGATCATATTTATGGGGGGAAAATACATGGGACGTTTCATGCATGATTCATGCATTTTCAAGATGACCATTCAAGTATTTTAGGCACATTAATGCCTCATTCAGCCAAGGGAGATGTAGGATCATTAAAGAGCTGCACATTCATGGAATTATGGAGATTCTTCAAGGCTAAGGATGCATGAATGCATCAAGTGAAGCATCATGATGGTTCGGCCAATTCATGTACCATCTTCAAGCATGAACTGGATTTTAATGCTATTTGTGTGAACATGTTAAATACCTGTGTGAACAGAATTTAAGTTAGTGTGAACAACATAGATGCCGAATATCAATAGGCATTTTAGGCTTATAAATAGCTTACTTGTTTATTGTAAAAGGTTACAGAATTTGATTATTGAAAACTTGATTGTGAGGTTTCCTCCTATCCTATTTCGTACGAGTCTCGTTCTGACTTATCTAGCTCGCTAGTGGCGTCAACCCGACTTCTTGAACTTATCACCATCCTAGTGTGGCGTTCATCCACCTTTTTATACCTTTGGTTCCTACCTCTCTATAGGTAACGGGTCAAGGTCCATCTTCGACAATCCATTAAACCCACCTTAAGCAATATAAGTCCCGGGGCAATACTTCATATAGTATTGAATCGTTCTTCGCTTGAGTTCTATTTTTTCCATTCCATTTTAACTATTAAATTATAAAAAATATTTCTTTATTTCACCGAGCCTATCAAACATCTATCCAAACCATCTTTTGAACCCATTTTCTCAACTTCCGCTATTAAAAATCATCTAACTCCATCTATCTACAAAATCGAACAAACTTCTCGTCGACGATCGGGCAATCAAGTGAATCGACTCAATCAACCGAGCCGGATCACATCATTTGGTATCAGAGCTTGCAAAATGAGGAGCACCGATGTTCGTAACAAGGCCGCAAGTAGGTTCGGAACGTGAAAAAAAATCAAAAAAAAAATTCGAGTTGTAATTTAATTTTTTTTCCCTTCCTTGTATTTACCTTACTATTGTATTGGAGTATCACAAAAAAAAATCGAAATTCAAAAAATAATTCGAAAAAAAAAAGTGAGCAAAAAAGAAAAAAAAAGTAAAAAAAGAAGAAAAAAAAGTGAAAAGTCTTGCGAGTTTTATTTTCATCTCTTATTACTCCGATCATCAAGTTTCCCTTCCTACCATTATTTACCCATCCCAACGCCACACTTTAAACCAATTTTTTTTCTTTGTTCAGCCTACCTTACACCCGACATTATCCATTGTAACCCATTTTGAAACCGACCCTCAAGCAGCAAATTAAGTCTATCGAGACGAATTACGAATTTGTGAGACGAGGTCGAGTGGTAAAAGGCAAGAGAGCATGAGTTCATTCGAAAAAAAGCCTAAAAGAGAGTTCAAACACGAGAGTGAGTGAATTTTTCTTTTTGAGCGAACTTGAGAGATTTGTGGTGAGAATTATTTTTCTTTCTAATTTAACTTTTGTTTTCTAATATTTTGTTGAATCATGTCTGAAGAATTTTCTGAATTTAAATTCCAAATGTGGAGACAAGAAATGCAAAGGATAATGCGATCTGAATTTTGACAATTCGACAAAGATAAAGAAGATTTGACATCTACTATCGTTGACATCAAGATTAGTGCAATCCTTCAAAGATTGGAAAATGAACCACAATGTGAAGATATGTTTCACACGCGTTGCCGTGTCCACGATAAAGTTTGTTGCCTCATTATTTATGGTGGAAGTAGGTCAAACATGGCTAGTATTCGAACGGTAAAAAAACTTGGCTTGGCCACTACCAAGCATCCACGACCCTATCAACTGCAAGGACTTGGTGTTGAAGGCAAATTTGAAGTTACTCAACAAGTGCGTGTTGCATTTTCCATCGGAAGATACCAAGACGAAGTCCTTTGTGATGTTGTGCCTATTCAAGTCTACCATTTGTTGCTAGGAGAACCATGGCAATCGGATCGCAAGGTCATTCACGATGAACGTACCAATAGGTATTCCTTCAAGCATCAAGGAAGGAAAATCACTTTAGCGCCGCTCACACCGGAACAAGTGCAAGAAGACCAATTCAAAATGAAGCAATCCATTGAGCGAGAAAAGGAGAAAGAGATTGAAAAAGAAATTGAAAGAAAACAAAAAGAAAAAGAAATTGCAAAAGAAAAAGAAATCGAAAAAGTGAGAGAAAAAGAAAATGAAGAAAAGAAAATTGAAAATGAAAAAGAGAAAAAAGAAATTGAAAGAGAGCTTGAAAAGAAATCAAGTGAAAAAGAAAGAGAGTCTGTAAAAGAAACGAGTGAAGTGAGTAATCACAAAAAAGAGAGGAATTCTTTTGCTAACCCCCTTTCGAAATTACCTTGTGATTTTTCTTTGTTTCAGGTTTGCAAGATTCCATCCACGGATTGGTTCCAACTTCATTACCTTTCTACCGAGAGACGTTTTCAATTGATTGAAAGAGGTAAGTTGGAAGATAAAAATGATTGTCACATTTCCAATGGTAAGCAAGGTAAGGGTTCCTTGTTGAGCGAGTTTCAACTCATTTACTCACATGTTTATGACAAGATTGCTGAAAATTGTTTTTGCGAAATTGTTTTCCCCATTGAATTGGTTAATTTTCGTTCATCTATTATTTATGATTTTGTTTCAACTAGTGCTTTGAAAAGTTTTTTTATGATAAGTTTGTTGCTGGCAATTTTATTGAAGGCGTTCGATTAGATCAGCATGAACAAAGTGTGATAGTGTGCGATAAAGATTATTCACATACAAAGTTCGATTTGTTTGATTATCATATTCTGAATGATGGTGATTACACCTTCCATAGTGGTAAGAAGTGTTTTCCTATTGATGAGTATGGTATTGGCAAGAATTCTACTGAAGTACGAATAAATCCGCACAAACAAATTTTGAACTCTTGTGATAAAAAATTGGCATGTGAAACGCCTAGTCTACTTGTGTGTGGTGATAATTTGAATTTTCTATTTTTTTAAAATTCCCCATGTCTGAACAAGTCTATTCGAATGAGATTTACGATGTATGAATGTTTGAACATATGCATGCTCAAATTCTTTTTGTTCCACTTGTGTGAATTGTTGGTAATTAAGAAATTCGCACTGCATTTTGGAACGAGTGAACAATATCGTGTGTTCAACCCTGGAGTTCGCTATTCTAGTTCATCTTTGAGAGAAGGCAAGCATTGTAAATTTTGTTTGAATGACCAAGTAAACAATCGTTGCTTGTATGATGCTTTGTCACTAAGTTTGAAAACGAGACGTGTGAATCTTGTTGGCTTGTTAAGACACAATCAAATTTTTGATTGTGGAGAATGTTGTTTATTTTTGTTTAACAGAATCGAGACATATGAATGTTTAAAGGCATGCTTGTTTAATTTTCTTTTGATCCGAATATGTGATAAGACGATGGCATGTAAAATGGTTAGTGCATTTGACTTTGAAGATGGTGTCTCAAATCTGCCTTGCTATATAAATTCTGCATGTTTAAGTAAGATTGATCGAGTGGAACTTAGATTACATGATCATTTGGAGGACTCCTTGATAAATTTTGATTATAAATTTGATTTGATTCTGATGCATCCTTTATTACCAAGTATGGAAAACCATTGTGAACAGGTAAGATCCTCTTCTACATTTGATCCCGGCATTGGATTATGCATTCTAATTTTGAATAAGATTCTGGAAAGATCGTTTGAGTTTATAAATTTTAGTGTCACTAATTCGTTCTATTTCTATGTAGGTGACACTTTGGAATGGTTTCCTCCTAAAGAGGGAGGGCATGGAACTAAATCATTTTCTTTTCAAACCATTTGTGGTTCCTGGAGTTTTAAAAACAATACTTTTCGAATCATGAACAAAAGGGCTTGTGATCTCGAAAAATTTTTCGCGAGCAAGTGGCCCGATTTGAGGACAAATCGTCTTCAAGAGGGAGGGTATGATGTGATCTCAATCGCATCATGTTGTGGCACCACTCGTTGCTATCATGATTGGCCTAAACACGAGGGCCCCAAGTGCAAGATGAAGCTCAATCTCAGCTCAACAAGCTCAATCTTAGTTTTTCCCAGCTCGATTTAGCTCACATGAGCTTAATTTAGCTTACTTTAGCTCATTTGAGCTTGGCTTAAGTTTATTTCAACTCATTTATTTTAATGTCTGAATAAATTAAGTAATTTATTAATTTAGCTTAAATTACTACAGCTCATAATTATGTTTTGACTTATTACATGTTTTAAATGTGTCTTGGCCGAATTTAATATGTCTTGTTAAGACTTTATTAAATTTGTCTAATTTAATTTATGTTTAATTAGTGTGTCTAAATTATATTAATGTTTGTTCAGCTAAATTTTATGTGATTTAATTTTGGTTCATGTGTTTTTGTAGGTGAGCTAAATTTGGAGAGTAATTAAACAAGGTTCATGCATGATAGGTTCAATGTATGGGAGTGTGCATGCACAGTTGAGGTTCAATGGATGGCATTTAAAGGAGCACATGCATTTGGGACGTTCATGCAAGAGGGAGTTGCTGAAAGTTCATGTATTTGAAGATTCATGGATCATATTTATGGGGGGAAAATACATGGGACGTTTCATGCATGATTCATGCATTTTCAAGATGACCATTCAAGTATTTTAGGCACATTAATGCCTCATTCAGCCAAGGGAGATGTAGGATCATTAAAGAGCTGCACATTAATGGAATTATGGAGATTCTTCAAGGCTAAGGATGCATGAATGCATCCAGTGAAGCATCATGATGGTTCGGCCAATTCATGTACCATCTTCAAGCATGAATTGGATTTTAATGCTATTTGTGTGAACATGTTAAATACCTGTGTGAACAGAATTTAAGTTAGTGTGAACAATATAGATGCCGAATATCAATAGGCATTTTAGGCTTATAAATAGCTTACTTGTTTATTGTAAAAGGTTACAGAATTTGATTATTGAAAACTTGATTGTGAGGTTTCCTCCTATCCTATTTCGTACGAGTCTCGTTCTGACTTATCTAGCTCGCTAGTGGCGTCAACCCAACTTCTTGAACTTATCACCATCCTGGTGTGGCGTTCATCCACCTTTTTATACCTTTGGTTCCTACCTCTCTATAGGTAACGGGTCAAGGTCCATCTTCGACAATCCATTAAACCCACCTTAAGCAATATAAGTCCCGGGGCAATACTTCATATAGTATTGAATCGTTCTTCGCTTGAGTTCTATTTTTTCCATTCCATTTTAACTATTAAATTATAAAAAATATTTCTTTATTTCACCGAGCCTATCAAACATCTTGATATGACCCTGGTCAAGGATGCCCTTGATTTCAGCTTGAATTCAGCTCCTCAAGCTCCATTTAGCTTGGTTCAGCTCACCGAATTTTATTTTAGCTCACATGAGCTTAATTCAGCTCGTTTGAGCTTGGTTTAAATTCAATTCAGCTCATTATTAGCTCTTTAGCTAAATAACTTTATTTGCTGGAGTTTTAGACCATTTAAATAAGCATGTAAATAAGTTTCATTACAGCTTTTAAATATGTCTTAATTTATTACAAGTGTTTAATATGTCTTGATTTGGCTGAATTAAAGGTGTCTAGATGTCATTTAATTTGTCTAAATTATTACATGTTTTAAATTTGTCCAGTCGAATTTATGTGTTATGATTTGTTAATATTTAAGTTGTCTCAATGTTATTTAGGACGTTCACATTATACTTTAATTTAGTTCAGCTGAATTTGCTTGAAATTAATTAAGTTCATGTGTGTTTTTAGGTACAGCCGAATGTGGAGATTCATTCAAGCTAGGTGCATGAACGTCTACTTACAATGCATGATGTGGGAACACAATTAAAGATGATTCATGAATGGGCTGGTTCAATGAACGTAAGGATGATGCATGAATGATTTAATACAATGAATGGAAGAATGCATGAATATTCACTTACATGCATTGGTTGCTGTCCATTGATCTCCTAAGTACCTATTCGGCCAAAAGGCATCTCTTGGAGTGTCCATTCACACCTTGGCCGAACCTAGACATGTCCATTGCTCTCCCATACATTCACCAAGCCTTCAAGTTCATTTCCTTAGCCATGAAGCTGCCCATTGAAGTACCATTCGGCCGAACATGGACAAGGACACCATTGGTCATTTTTCTAGAAGGTTCATGTCTTAATTTAGGTTCATTACTTAATCATTAAGTTCATGAATGGACTATTCGGTTAGCATAAGAAACTAGTATAAATAGTTTGTTGATTTCATTTGTAAAGGACTTTTGACTTTTGATCATTTGAATGAACTTTATTCAAAGAGTGAGTTTTCTCCTCTCTAAATTCGTACGAGTTTCGATCTGACTTATCTAGCGTGCTAGTGGCGTCTATCGTTCTCTTTTGAACTTATCACCATCCTGGTGTGGTGTTCATCCACCTTTTTATACCTTTGGTTCCTACCTCTCTATAGGTAACGGGTCAAGGTCCATCTTCGACTTCCATTAAACCCACCTTAAGCAATATAAGTCCCGGGGCAATACTTTACATAGTATTGAATCGTTCTTAATACTTAAGTTCATTTTTCCATCTCCATCCTATTTATTAAATATAAACTTTATTTCTTTTCTTATTAAACCGAACCTACAAAATATCCGAATTTAGCCTATCTTTTGAACCCTTTTAAAAGTCTTCCGCTTAAACTGAAAACAATCTTCATCTTAAAACAATTTCGAACGAACTTCTCGTTGACGATCGGGCAATCAAGTGAATCGACTCAATCAACCGAGCCGGATCACATCACATCTATCCAAACCATCTTTTGAACCCATTTTCTCAACTTTCGCTATTAAAAATCATCTAACTCCATCTATCTACAAAATCGAACAAACTTCTCGTCGACGATCGGGCAATCAAGTGAATCGACTCAATCAACCGAGCCGGATCACATCAACACATGTGTGAACAAACAAAACCGAACAGCCCTTGGTGTGAAAGGAATAATCGGGTGGGTGTGAACAGCCTTAATTTGTCTTAGGCAGCCAATCGGTCTTCTTGAAGAGTTGTAAGGTTTGGCTGAATGGTCACTTAGGGAACACCAAAGAGCAGCACACCAATTTTAAGTCATCCATGCACCTATGCCGTCCAAGGGGTAATGTACCTACAACATTTAATTCAACAAATTAAATCCCTTTTAGACACATTAAATTCGACAACATAGACAAATAAATCTTGCACCATAAATTAGGCTGGACATAATTAATCTTTGTAATAGTTAAGACATATTTAATTGGTCCTAATTAATTAAGTACTTAATTTAGAACATAATTAAAACATGTCCAGATTATGACAAATTAATTATTAAAACAAATAACTAATAAAACTAATAGCAACTTAAATAATTTATTCCAGCATAATAAATGCAATAATGAAATGAGCTGAAACGAGCTCGTTGAGCTAAGTTGAGTTGAAGTTGAGCTGATTTGAGCTTGAAGGAGTATGCATGGTTTGCTTGGCTTGCTGGTCCAAGAGCTTTCAAGAAGTCCAGCAACGGTTTCACCCCAAACTCTATCAACTAAAGCTGTTGTTGCGTCTTTGAATCTCTTTGCTCGAGCTCGGGTGATCGGTCCTATGGGCAATTCGAGAGGATCTTCATTGGCAGCCGATAACTCAGGAGGGGTGGTTGTATCATTCCCCCTCTCTTCGAAGCGATTTGCCCCCAAATCGTCACCTATATCATAGAAAGAGAGATCAGCTACATTAAAGGTAGCACTTACATTGTACTCACTTGGGAGATCAAGTTTATAAGAATTATCGTTTATTCGCTTCAAAACTTGAAATGACCCATCTCCTCTCGGCAATAACTTCGACTTTAGCTGAGCCGGAAACCTTTCTTTTCGCATATGAACCCACACCCAATCTTCGGGTTCAAAAACTACTCGTTTTCGGCCTTTGTTCGTATTACGCACATAGGACTCAGTCCTAGCCTCGATATTGGCCCGCACCTTGCTATGTAAATCCTTGACAAAATCTGTCTTTTTCTTCGCATCTACATGGACAAACTGATCAGTAGGTAAAGGCAATAGATCTAAAGGAGTCAAGGGATTAAAACCGTAAACAATTTCAAATGGGGAGAATTTAGTCGCAGAATGGACAGAACGATTATACGCAAACTCAATATGGGGTAGACAGTCCTCCCACGTCTTCAAATTTTTCCGAACGATGGCCCGAAGCAAAGTAGATAGAACTCTATTGACAACTTCCGTTTGGCCATCGGTTTGGGGGTGGCATGTGGTCGAAAACAGAAGTTTGGTCCCTAATTTACCCCACAAAGACCTCCAAAAGTGACTTAAAAATTTTGCATCTCGGTCCGACACGATCGTACGAGGAATGCCATGTAGTCTAACGATATCCCTAAAAAACAAGTTCACAACATGAACGGCATCGTCAGTCTTAGCACAGGCAATAAAATGAGACATTTTTGAAAATCTATCAACAACAACAAAAATAGAATCCTTCCCCGTTTTTGTGCGCGGAAGTCCGAGAATAAAATCCATGGAGATGTCAATCCACGGTGCTTCAGGAATGGGCAATGGTGTGTACAAGCCATGGGTTGAACCTTTGATTTAGCCTTTTTGCAGGCTATACACCTTTCGCAAACTCGCTCCACATCTTTTCGCATCCGCGGCCAATAAAAATGTTCATGGAGAGTGGCTAGTGTCTTATTGACTCCGAAGTGTCCCATAAGCCCACCACTATGCGCCTCATGCACTAATAGGTCTCGAACAGATCCACAAGGAATGCATAGTTTACCTTCTCGGAAAAGATAGCCCTCGTACCTATAAAAATTTTCAAAAGGACCTTTCTCACAAGAAACAAATATCTCTCCAAAATCGGAATCATTTACATAGGAATCTTTTAAAAATGCAAATCCAAGAATCTTAGAATCCAAATATGATAACAGAGTATACCTTGTTGAAAGCGCATCAGCCACAATATTATCTTTACCTTTCTTATATTTGATGACATATGGAAACGACTCAAGGTATTCAACCCACTTCGTGTGGCGTCGGTTCAACTTATGTTGGCCTTTTATGTGCTTCAAGGCTTCATGATCGGAATGAATAACGAATTTCTTAGGCCACAAGTAATGTTGCCATGTCTCAAGGGCTCGTATGAGCGCGTACATCTCTTTATCATACACCGGATAGTTGAGTACGGCTCCATTGAGTTTTTCACTAAAGTAAGCCACAGGACGTCCATCTTGTGTCAACACGGCCCCGATTCCAATGCCCGAAGCATCGCACTCGATCTCAAAAGTCTTCGAGAAATTTGGAATACCAAGCAAAGGAGCGTTAGTGAGGCAATCTTTGATTTTTATAAATGATTTCTCTTGTTCATCGTTCCAAATAAAAGAAGAATTTTTCTTAATAACACTCGTAAGTGGAGCAG